>NW_011963230.1:0-3229 GCF_000949405.1 Vollenhovia emeryi
GTGTTATCATTGGAAATCATGTATAATCACTATGAAATCTACAACATCTCCAGCTCGGTCGTGTCGGTTCAACCTATTTCGATTAGTGCTCGCTCTCGATTATTCTTTGTTTCAGTTAAATAACAAGTAAAGTTATATTAGCCTCAAAGTGTAAAACGATTGTGCGTCGAAAGCTCGAGGTAATATTTTTCACAATAAATTTTCAGTATTATTAAAACTGCCAGATACGGTCAATAAAAATCACTGATGTTTTTACTTTATTTTGTTTTTAGTGAGAATATTCTTAAATGTCGCCAGCAATTGTAGGGAAGTTCAGGTTCAAACCCTGGCTGAGGTAATACTTTTCGCAATAAATTTTCAGTATTATTAAAATTGCCAGACACGGTCAATAAAAATCACTGATGTTTTTAATTACTGCTAGCGACATTTAAGAATATTCTCACTAGTTAAAATAAAGTAAGTATATTATTTAATACAAATATGTTTCTACTTTTAAGTAAATACTAAACTTATGGCTGCTACATCCATACTCTTTATGGTTAGAAAACAAAGTTATATGAATTCAAGTTAAATAGATATTGCATTAAAAATTGCCATTCCTGATATAAAGAGACGTTTTCTTGTGTTTTCTAATCAAAGTATGATAGAGGGCGAGAATAGTGACCGAGAAGAAGGCGGCAAGCAAGATCTCAAAATTTACATTAATGTTGGGACTCAGACCGAAATTCAAGAAGATGATCAAATTGCTACGTCTACAATGTGGCACATTATAGAAACGGGAATAGGGCTGAAAGTTCCCGTATATTTAAAAAATATCATGCGTCTTGAAGGATATGACACAATTATCGCCATACAAAGAATGACGACAGATAATATTAAAGAACTAGAACTCTTTGGTAAAACAGAAATGCTCAAGTTCATGAAAGAGGGCGAAAAACAGCGACTATTTCGACAAATATTATATTTGTCCTAGCGAGTTCCGTATTTCAACTGGACATAGGATATTACTCATTGACTACGTTTACACGGTGGCTTATAAGCCGGTTTAATAACTACGATATACTATCCAATCCAAAACTTTTCTCTTTGACTATAATGATTATTTAAATATGAGCCTATTTTGTTACCCTAAATATTTTAATAAATTTCTTTTCATATATATATATACTAGAAATGATAGTTTAAGTATCAGAAAAGCTCACATTTAAGTGATCGTTATGATCAAAAGAAAAAAATTTGGATCGGGTAGTATACTGCAGTTATTAAATCGGCTTATAAGCCGCCGTGTAAACGTAGTAATTGTTAGTTAGACTAGGAAGGAAGTAAGGAAATACGTTTTCTACCTAACCGAACATTGCAATCTTCATTGAAATAAAGTATATAGGTATTATATATATTTTTTCAACTCCAAATAAAATTATTTGTAATAATTTATAATCATTTGAAATCTGATGATTACATATGCAATCATATGAAATCATTGTGTAATCAGATGAAATCATTAATTTTACCAAATTATTTCACATGTAATGAAGAAAATTATTTACAATCAGATGAAATCGTATGAAATCAAAGAAATCATGCAATCGGTGGGACAACATTTGTGCATGCACGCACGCATGCATATTACATATAATACAATAAATACAAGAAAATGTATATAACAAACTTACCGCTATTGCGTATCCATAATTTTTGTCTTGCGTCTGTGCCTGATGGAAATCGAAATAAATGCGATCCCGTAGAAAATCGACCATTGTGGCAATTTTTATACGCACATTTATCATAAACACTTTTTTTCACACTCTCTAAACACTGATCACTCATCGTGATTTTTATTAATTTCTGCTCGTACTTACAAAAATATTATTTATTAAATTTAAAATTTTGTGCTATCTAGAAATAAAAATTATCTCTCACCACGCTTAAAAAATAATACAAAAAAGAAAAAGCGAGAAAAGAAAATGAAGCAAAAAATAAAGATTATTAATAATAAAGATTATTAATAAACTACTTTTGTGCACAGTTAAGTAGTTTTTCAATTTCACATTATTAATACTTTGAGAAGTATAATAATGTGAAATCGAAAAACTACTTAACTGTACACAAAATTAGCTGCATCCAGCTGATTATCAATTGTGTTGTGTAACACAAATTGATGTCAAGCCAGTCGAGACAGCGTCTTCGAGAATAAGTAATCGGACAGTATTTCAACTAGATAACAAATAAAACCTGATACGAATTGTATTATCAATCGTAGCAAATCGTACAAGTCTTGACAATGCTTCAAGTAGAGAGAGACACTTTCAAAGGTTAACTATCACTTCGCTGGAAGAACAGGAACTGTGTGTGTGAGAGAGAAAGAGATTCTTTTCCAAAACAACGCAGCGTGGAAACATCCTATCGCATGGCCCCCCTACAGAGTGGGGGAGTGAGGGCAATAGCATCGCGCTACCGCAGTCCGCGCTTCGTGAATCGTCACTTGTCAGTCGCGTGTCAGTCTGTGTGTTGCGGAGAGCCCAGTCCGTGTGTCAAGGAGACTATACGCTAATGTGAGTAAATAATTTTACATATATACATATACATTTTTGTAAAAGTATGACTGCGTTCTGATATTCACTGGCAGTACTGACAATCTATAATTGTGTACGGAACATAAACAATACATTTTCAGTACTGCTACTTTAGTGAATATCGGAACACAGCCCTAGTCTATAAGTTATTCGTTATTAATTGGAAGTGAAACTGTACTTAGTCGGTCCTTGATCCTTCTTTCTTTTCTAGAAGAAAGGATTTCTTGGCGAATAAAGAAGGACCGACTTATACTTCCAACTTCCGATTAACGATTCATTGTAGACTGGCACTAATCAATAAAAATTTATATAAGTATTTATTTTCAATAACATTAATTTTTCTTTTTCAGTCAATCATGATGGAAGTAACGGGGCCGGTGACGACGACGACGGCAACGACGACGTCGACGACGTCGACGCCGGCGACGGCGGCGGCGGCGGCAACGACGGTCCCGGCGACGACGACGACGGCGCCGGCGACGACGGCGGCGGCAACGACGGCCCCGGCGGCACGACGGCGCCGGCGGCAACGACGGCGCCGACGGCAACGACGGCGCCGACGGCAACGACGGCGCCGGCGACGACGGCGGCAGCAACGACGGCCTCGGCGACAACAACGACGGCGGCGGCAACGACGGCCCCGGCGACGACGACGA
>NW_011963231.1:0-3230 GCF_000949405.1 Vollenhovia emeryi
TAAAAGTCTAGAAAAAAGAGATAGGGTTAGATAAAAGTTTATAAATGCAAATACAGCTGTAGAATGATAAGTAGAGGACTGCATGATGATAAGATGGCGCTGCAATCTGGTAGACAAGGAAAGATGTATCGTATTATTGCTCTCTCTTTCTTTTTTATGTAACATACATATACGCACACATACATAACTTTCGCGTTGTCGGTAAAACAGACAGACTCCAGCATCCCCTTAAAAATAATATTAGTGAAATTAATCATTTAAATTTTATATTTTTTAATTGACCTCTGCCAGTTTTCTAAAAATGTTAGATAAATAGAAATGCGAGAAAAGTAATGGCAAATAAACATTTTAAATTTCAGACTTTTTCCCGACGAAGCGCTACGCTGCATAATAGACTTTTGCGACAGCGGTGTCGAGGCGGTGTCGGACAGTTAACAACTGCAAAGAAAACATCATGTGTATAAACATTTTTTTATATGATTGTCTAATATGCATTAGTTATTTATAAGACATCGGATAAAATAAATACCGAGGTTAACGATCTTTACATTACTCTTTAATTTAAAATAAGACATCGTTCTCTCTGTAATTTCGAAGACTTGGCAATTCTAAATATGAAAATAATTATCTATTAATTCACGATAACTAATTGATCGTTGTCGTTGTAAAGAACTGATGCATGTAAACGCGCAAATGTACTCTCTAAAAGGCAATCAGTGGATCATCCCTGAAAATAGTGAATATTTACTGATTTACTTTTCATTAAATAATTCAGTGCTACACTTATAACTGTTTTCAGCGACAATGCACTGATTGACTTTTAGAGAGTAGATATTTCATACTGATAGCGATATAATATTTAATTATAAGTATCATATAAGATAAATAGTAAATAAATTTTGTACAATATTGAAAGAAATCATTGTGAACACCACATTGTTTGCTAATGGTATCAGCACAGTATGTAAATCAGTCGCGCAAATAATAACGTTTTCTTCTGCTTTATAATTGATAAACGAAATCGGTGTAATGTATTCATAATGATAAACCGCACTGTTATTATATTATCAGATATTGTTATTCAATATGATTAATAATATAAGCATTGTCCTATGCATGTATAATTACACAGAAAAAAAATGTTCCATTCGTGCAACCGAATTTCGATTGTGGCAACCGAAAGTTTCTGTTCTCTGGGAACCAGACGAAAACTCGGTTACATTATAGCAACAGAAAAATTCTTCTGGAAGATTTCCGTTGCTGAGACAATTGTAATCGGTTATCTTAACCGAGTTTTGATGCTGCTAATGATAAGAGTCTCGTTTATTGCAATAATATTTCGATCCATACTATCAAATGTTTTCATAGTGGAAGCGAACTTTCTGCTGTTCATGCTATCGAGTTTTTTGGTTAGAAATATAGTTACCGACATTTGTACAATTAATTTCGTGTTTTTTTTATAGTAAAAATAAAATATAAAATGTCATACAAGGAACAGATTATAAATTTATCGATTTATAATATACAAATATATTGTTTTAACGAACTTATAATTATTATACTTATTTAAGAGAGAGAAAGAGAGAGAATACATATTTCAACTATAATTATAAATATTAAGTATTACAAATATTTAATTATGTTGTACGTAAGTGGAAATTCATAGAGAAACATAATAAATTCCATTTGGCATTTTATGAAAAATGGCAGAAAACGGACTATGTAAATTACCTAATAAACAGCATGTGTAAAATTTGCTTTCTGACACTTCGAATGCGCAGAGTTGGTCATCATACCCTACATTAGTCCATATCTTGCATACAAAGCATATACGTTCAATTATATTACAGAATATATTATGAATTATTTCAAATATTGGTATAAATTCTGAATCAACTAAAGGAACCACACAACTGTAACTGGTGTATAACATGGCCCATTCCATAATTAAAAACTCCAAGCTTAACACCATGTAAGTCATCGGAAGATTAATTTGAATAAATATTAAAGTATTCAACTTTGTTCCATACGGATAAATCCTTAATACCAGATAATTTACAATAAAATCCAAAGGGGGCCGAAATCGTGACTTATCGGTCCTCCTGCTTTATGTAACAAATGTTGCAATTTTGATATGACAAGTATTGATTATGGATAATCATATTATTATATACATAAGGAATTATCCGTATGGAACAAAGATCAGTACCGGTGTTAGGGTGGGGCGCGGTTGGGCGATCGCTCAGGACGCTAAATCTGTAGGGGCGCCGCTGCCTGGTTTCACCTAGTTTGAGAGTGAGAGAGATTCCCTAAAGTATAAAAACAAGATGGAATTCGTCGTTCGATATTATCACCTTGTCTTTTCTTTCTCAAGAATTTCGAGCCCTTGAATTTGAATGGGCGCCACGATAATCTTGCTCAGGGCGCCAATATTGCTAAAACCGGCACTGATGATGCTTTATAATTGCTATTCCTCATAGAAAAAGCTTTGTGCGCAAATTAAAATTCTACAGAAGCAATTTCCAATTTGCATCAACAAAGCTTTCACTACGAAGAAGGCGAAATTAAAAAAAAACAACTTGCCCAGATAATGAGAAAGCAATATACAAATTTTCAATTTTTATACACTTCTCTCTCTTTACCGAGATACTTGTCATTAAAGTTAAAATTTCTGAAGCATCTTAAATAACTTTTGTCTCACTCTTCAGATCTTAATAAGTTGTAATAATTATTTTTATATTTAGTAAAAATCTTGAAAACAATAACAGATTTCTTGAAACTATTACATCAAGAATCATTTGACGTCAGCAGATAATCAACGATGACTGGCAATGTGTTTTTAACACAGAACAAAAAATTTTCTGTGTTAAAAACACATCGCCACACTGAAAAAAATTTCTGGTTGAATATGGACGAATCAGATAATTCCTCTAGGATTTACCAGAATTCCTTTAGGATTTACCAGAATTTCTGTAGGATTACAGGAATTCTGGTAAATCCTAAAGGAATTATCTGATTCGTCCATATTCAACCAGAAATTTTTTTCAGTGCAATCATGGTCGATTAACTGCTTAATCTTCTTGCAACTACACTGCTCAAAAGAAATATGGCATAGAAAAATTTTATGCAAAAATTGGTCAACTTTGACTGACGGTAACTCCGCGAAAAATCATCGTAAAATTATGTTCTTTTTTTTAAATTAAAGCTTGAAATCTCTACTTTAAGATACT
>NW_011963232.1:0-3231 GCF_000949405.1 Vollenhovia emeryi
TCATTGTAGCGGAGGCTTTATAGTAACCTCACGTTACCGTTCCAAAACGCATAATTGGTTAACCACAGAGGTAGCTTTCTGACCTCCCAAAATTCAGAGGTTGTGATAGTAACCAAGGCAAAAGGCGGGAAAAATAAAAAGCGAATTTCAGTTAGTCGGAGGAATATTGAGTAATATTCTGAATATAAGGCATCATGTCCGATAATTTTGTAATTGTACCAGGTCAGCATATCTTAACTGTAGACGAGAATTAGAAAGTGAGCAGAGGTGAAAATGGTGGCCTTCTAATTTATGATAATATAAGTATTTATCAAAGATATAGGTTAGGTTAGGTTATAAATAAAACATTTGTCATTTCTATATTTGAAACTTAAGTTTAATTATATATATATTTTTAAGGTGGATCACTTTCTGAATTGCCATTATCGTCAGAGGTTTTATCATTTTTTAATATATCCTTAACAGATGTTGCTATGTATATACTTACCACGTTCGTTCCAAAACCACTGCTACCTTACTTAACTGTAACTCCCTCCACTCCAAGAACTGACAAGGTTACCAAAGTAGAAATTTGGAAAGCACCCCTGGATTGCTTGCAATTTACTAAATTACTAGGAATCCTAAATGCTGAATGGTGCAACGATAGTAATTTATTAGATTGCAAGCAATCCAGCAGGAAAAATAGCATCGTCTGCAGCGGGCTTAACTTGTTGTCTGGCTGCGTTCGGGGAGACGCTATTTAGCGCTATGAGCGTGCTCTGTCCTTGTTACTTGCAAAAGTTGAACAAGGACAGAGCACCGCGCTCATAGCGCTAAATAACATCTCCCCGAACGCAGCCTCTGTCTAGAGGTCTAGAGTTCCTATAAGTAGAGTTGTGCCAATGTACCGGAAGTCGCCATTTTTCGTTAAACACCGTACAAAGAGCGGCAAAGTTTAAATACTTATCGTAACTATTACATAAAATGTCAATACAATCTAAGATAAAACAAAGTTATTCTATATTAATAAACGTATTAAGTTAATATGGAAAAATAGAAGATGAAAATATATTACAAATACGAAAAATATAAAAGAATAAATAAAAAATTTTTGATGTTATAAATTTTAACCTAAAGCCCGCTGCAGACGATGCTATTTTTCCTGCTGGATTGCTTGCGATTTACTAAATTACTAGGAAGCCTGAGTGCTGAATGGTGCAATGATAGTAATTTATTAGATTGCAAGCAATCCAGTAGAAAAAATAGCATCGTCTGCAGCGGGCTTAAGATGACAGTAAAAAATATTGAAGCCATGATATAATTTAATACACAAGTTACATTTTTAAAGTTATTAGTGAAAATAATAAAAGTTATTAGGTAAATTATACTTTTAACAACAAGGGAAGGAGGAAACTAAGAATTTTTACAGTAAACTTGGGAAATATGGTTTGCTTTAATACAAAAAACCTTCCTAAAGTATAACCTCATGTCCACCCTAATTCAATTAGAATAATTAAAGAGAGCGATGATAACAGTTTGAATCAGCAATTAATTATGTTAAAGAGGTTGCAATGTAGATATAGAAACTGATCATTACAACCTCATCAAATACCAAAACCAACGCCGTACAAAAAAGGCCATGACCTGAAGAGATTTTCATACGTGAATGTATTATCTGCAAAGAAAGTAAATGTTTAGTAAAAATTCAATAAAATATGAAAGAAGAAATAAAGTTACAACGTATAATATAGAGTAAGACATTTTTCCACACTATTTATTCATATTTTACATCTAAACCAATATATTATAAAATTAATTATTTACATATAGTACTCTTTTAAGAACAGGTATATGTAAATAAAAATTAAGGACTGACAAAATTACATCACATATAAATATTATTACTTAACGCGATATTGCATTGCCATTGTTTTACTCGCTAATGCCGACTTTTTATTAATGCGAAAATGTTTAGAATGATTTTTAATCTATACGTTGCATATCGCATTATAATTTTATTTCGCAATTTATAACATTCGGGTAGAGTGTATTCTATTTCCTTAAATTTGTTAGTAAAAAATTGTTGTAAATCAAGATCACTTTCAGAAACTGACTTAATGTACAATCTAAAAATTTTTCCATTTTAATGAAAAAATGAAAAGCGTTTTCATTTACAAAAAACAATGTATCTTTTTAAAACAGTTAATTTATTGTAATAAGTCAGTTTTGTTCGAAAGTTACCCGCAAATTTCAAACATAGTTTACATAATAATTGAGACTTTGTAATACTTTTAATAATATATCCTGCAATATTATGTAGTATATTTAAATCGATACGACTCAATTGTTCCTCTTGTATTAAATTAGAAACAGACCAATTATTCTTAACTATTTCTTCATTATTTTTTTTCAATGTTTGAAAAATATCTAAAAAATCTGGCAAAAACTCACGATCATCATCATCGTAACTACTGCTTGATATCTTCGTCATGTATTGTGATGTTGTTACTAATTTTAAATTGTTTTTAAATTGGAGAGCATTTAAAATTGAATGTTTCATTCGAAGAACTGAAAACAAGTTTTCGATACAGTCTTGGGTAAATCTATCGCCAAACACAAATTTATATGCTCGTTCATTAATTAAGTAAGTTGATATTTGAATTAACATGGTAGATATAATAATACCTTTTTGAAAAGGTTTCCAACCACTTTTTTTACCAACTGTAATAAACTTATTATTTCACAAAATTCGTGTAGGAAATTAATCGCTTCAATATAATTTTTTTCGTTTTGTTTGCTAATTGCAAAAGTAAGATTTCTAGAACTTACTAATTTAAACCACTTAGCAATTTGTTCGACTAACCAGGATGTTGTTATTAATTCATCTTTTTTAAATTCATAAGCTAAGAACTTTAGAGCAGAACTTACGTCTTGGTTTAAAACGTGACATGCATTTTTAACTCTCATTTTCGAAAAATGGTTCGAGGTTTGTACATATTCTTTACGTAACTTTGGTGCTAGTAAGAAGTCAAAATTAGATTGTGTATGTAATATTTCTTCGATATGTTTTGAACTAGCAATATTCGTGGACAAATTATATTTTTCAACAAATTTTGAAGGAATTGTGATAGTCACATGATTTAACATGCCTCCTTTAAAATTTTTTAAAGCATGACAAACATCATGAAAGAAAAAGATATCGATTAGGATCAATCGGATGCACACACTTATTTTATATTGAAGAATTTGGAT
>NW_011963233.1:0-3232 GCF_000949405.1 Vollenhovia emeryi
AAATTTCGAGACATTTTCACTGTCAAAATCTCCGAAGCTTAGTTTTTGCAATTATAAAATAAATAGTCAGTGAGTGAGTGAGTGAGTAAGAGAGAGAGAGAGAGAGAGAGAGAGAGAGAGAGAGAGAGAGAGAGAGAGAGAGATGTGCGTGTGTAACGCTGCAGCTGATCGCTCAGCTGACCGCCCCGCGTGAGCCGCCGGGCGCCGCGGCGGTGCGCCGCTCCTGTCTGCCTCTTGTACTCGGCCAGTTATTCGCTGACTATTTCTGTGAATAATTGAAAAACTAAGCTTCGGAGAACATTTTGGTAAGAGAAAAATCGTCTTAGAATTTAATCAGGAATACGACATTTCAGGGACACTATACCTATTTTGAATCACCCTGTATATGAAATGACTCGGGAAGACATCCCCAACAACATATTTAAAAATAAAACAAATCGGAGAGGAAGTCGCTTTTATGCATAATTACCGAGAGTTTTTATGTTTATCCCATAAAGTTTCCAAATTGTACACAGCTTTTTGCAGAAACATGAAAAGTTGGCCTACTTCGGGAGAGTATTGAATATTTAACGCATTACATGATTTTAAGGCCAAGTCTACGCCTTTCATTGGTGTTTCTACCTCATACCTCAACTTGTTGATTACAACGAAGCATTGATGAATTTCATCAAAACAGGGACCAACTATTACTGTAACAGGCTGCGAGGTCAAACCAAATGATTCTAGTTTCTTCGTACGCTCTTCTAGCTTTGTATGCAAGTCAGTAATAGTCTGTAAAAATATAAATATATGTATACATAATATCGTAGGCTCTACTACCATTAAAAATGTAACATGTAAAAAAAGATGAAAAGTTAAGTCAATTTAATTGTATGTTTACCTTCACAAGTAAAAAAATGCTTCTTCACATTCTTGTTTAGGTCTCCAATCTCTTGGTTTACCTTTTTTTACCGTTATTACAGAGAATAAATGAGGCATTAATGATAGAATTGCAACTTTGGTACCCTCTGTAGAAATATGAAAAAAATTACAAGCTAAATATAATCGTTACACATATGACTATAAAACAAGACGATATTAAAATCTTACCGGGTGTTGAGACATTATCCAAACGGTTTTTAAGTTTAGAATTCACTCTATTTATTATAAATACAGATAATTTCGGCCAAGCGATATAAAGTTTTAATTCGTGCTTTGGATGTAATATTTCAAAATCTTGTTCCAGCTTAAAATGAAACATACCTTTGTATTTAATATTTCATTTTATTTAAAGTGCGACAAGTATTTCAAGACATGTGTAAACAAATATGTTATATTCAACGCAATTGTGTCTAAAATTATTACAAGTAAGAAGGTAAGAACTAAACCCATGCTTTGGATCATTTAAGGGGTCATTCCACTTTAACAGCCCTAAAACTATGTTCATCTTTAACAATTTTTTTCACAGTAAATATACCACACGATAAAGTAAATCTTTTTGGGATTTATTAGGGCACTCTTAGGTGACACAAAAAATTTTGTCATTATTTTAACAATTTTTTAATTAAGCGTTTTCTACACTGTGCAAATGGCGTGTCAAAAAGATGCAAGTCCGCTGCGTTGATGACTCTTATCATTCAGACTTACCTGAAACAAAAATCAAAAAGATTCTTAATCTATACGAGTGTCGCAATGTCCCAAACCTCTGATAATCATTTTTATTTAAAAGTAACGAAATGGTAACAGTTTAAAAAAAGTTGTAGAAAGTTTTAAAAACAACTTTTCGTCAAACTGGCACCATTTTGTTATTTTCAAATGAAAATTATTAATTGAGGTTCGGGAAATAGCGACACTCGTATAGATTAAGAATCTTTGATTTTTTGTTTCAGGTAAGCCTGAATGATAAGTCATCGACTCGGTGGACTTGCATTTTTTTGACACGTCATTCGAACGATGTAGAAAACGCTTAATTAAAAAATTGTTAAAGATAAGCATAATTTTTGGGCCGTTAAAGTGGAATGACCCCTTAATGGAAAGTATATACACTCAGATGCAAAAAAAGTGGTACACTAAAAATTTGGGAAAAATTTACTAAATTTCAAGTGATCATAGTTTAGTAAATAATGAAGATAAAAATAAATTTAAAAATGGAAAATGAAGCTCCAAATGTCCTCTTTAAGAATATTTGAATGGCAATTATGCTCGGCTATTTTTTCAAAATGGCGAATGATAAAGTGAGAGGATGCAAAATTGAGAATTGAACATCCGAGTTTGTGACGGTCCATGGCGTGAATCAGGTATCACAGCGTAATGTAACGAAGTGTACATGAAAGTATAGAGTGTTAGCTTTAAAATGCTTGTTTACCGAGCACGATACGATCATTTTTCGCGGAGTTACGCACATTTAAAGAAAAAAAGCGCTTTATTCTTTAAATGTGCATAACTCCGCGAAAAATGATCGTATCGAGCTCGGTAAACAAGCATTTTAAAGCTAACAGTCTATACTTCCATGGACTCTTCGTCACATTAGGCTGCGATACCTAATGTACGCTATGCGCTGTCGTAAACTCGAAGCTTTATTTATCAACTTTGCATGCTCTCCTTTAGTCATCCGCCATTTTGAAACAATCGTCGCGTACAATTTCGATTTTAATTTCGAAAAGTAGGATTTCACAGCTTTCAAACCGTTTTTGAAATTTTGTACTGGGGTATTTAGGTGCCGAGATATTCAATTCCGAATTTGCAACAAGGTCAATTCATTGTCTTTCAAATTATGGTCGTAATTCTCTCCAATATGAATGGCATGAAATTTTACTGATCGGAATGGCATCTCGTGCGTGCGTGTGTGAGTGTGTGTATGTGTGTGTGTGTGTGTGTGCGTTTGCATACCGCAAGGATAAGGACCCCCTGGTTCGTCAGTTCCACAGTATTTTAAGACTCCACACCCTCCTGGTGGTATTTGTATGTGTGTGGTGTGTGCGTTTGCATAGCGCAAGGGTAAGGACCCCATGGTTCGTCAGTTCCACAGTATTTTAAGACTCCACACCCTCCTTGTGGTGTGTGTGCGCGTGTGTGCACGCGCGTGCGTTTGCATACCACAAGGACAAGGACTCCGTGATTCAGTTCCACAGTATTTTAAGACGCCACACCCTCCTTGTGGTGTGTGTGGGTGTGTGTTCGTTTGCATATCGCAAGAATAAGGACCCCGTGGTTCGTCAGTTCCACAGTATTTTAAGACTCCACACCCTCCTGG
>NW_011963234.1:0-3232 GCF_000949405.1 Vollenhovia emeryi
TAGCCCGGGCGACACCAAACGCGAAATCGTCCCGGCGGCGACAGAACAACGCGGGCCCGGACGCAATCGTACGGGGCGAAACGGACGGAGGAGGATCTCACCGGCACTCTCGGCTCTCCCGGGGTCGTCAGGCGGCACCGGCTCGTCCTGGGCTCTCTCGGGAACTCGCCCTTCGTGGCGGGAAAACGGCGGGAGCGGCAACCGGGGTCCTCACTCTTACACAGTTCGCAACAGGCTCTCCCGAATTTTCCGCGATCGCGGGTCGATAGTTCGGGGCCTGCCCCCCCCCGCGCGCGCGGCAGCTCGCGCGTCGCGCGTGCCCCGCGGCCAATCGCGCGACGGCACGCGACAACGCCGGCCGCGATATTTTCTAAATCGGGCGCAGGTGCCCGCGGTATCGCCAAATTTTTCCCGCGGCGTTCCCTCGATAGGGCTGTCGCAGCGGCTCCCCCGCAGACGCCCCTCAGGTCGAGTGCCACGGGCCCTGGTCTCTCTTTCTCCCGGTTCGCTGCTCCTCGTTCTCGGCTCTCGCTCCGCATGCCCTTAAGCCGTGCTCGCCGCGGAATTTGCCCGTTAGCCGGGCCTCTCCTCTCTCCCTTCGGCTCTCGCCTCCATCCGTCCGCACACGCTCGGTTTCATAGCAAAAAAAACAAAAGGAATCAGCAATAGTATCGGAAATACCGAATAACGGTCGCCTCTCTGGAGACTGCGGCACGGTTTTCCTTAATCGCGGCCTGTTGCCTTGAGGGAGGAACCCGGTGGACGCGCCCGCGGGACGGCAACGTCACAGTATATACATATATACAATATATTTTTCCTCTTTTCATATATATTCCTTTAATTCTCCCAACAGATATCACCAATAACCACCGATAATAACAGTAATAATACATACTCGTATTATTTCATTATTGTTCCGTAGCAGTGTGCACGGTTTACTGTCCACACTGTAGTTTTAACAATGTCTTTATTTGGTAATGAGTATACACTGAGCTGCACGCCCTGGTGTTTTACGATTGATACCGCACGCACTGGTTTTACTATTGCTACCGACCTCGCCTGGGGACTTGGTCGTCCTGAGTCGGTAGCCCACCGATCTCGCCTGGGGACGGTCGTCCTGAATCGGTAGCCCACCGATCTCGCCTGGGGACGGTCGTCCTGAATCGGTGGTTCGAAGTCCAGACCACGCCTGGGGGATTGCGATACCCTGAGTCTGGTATTGTCGCGAGCACGTTAGACACTTCGACACTATTCTGGGATCGTATACACTGATGGTCGTCTTGTAAACTGTCCGAGAACTATACGAGTTGCCCCGATGACTTGTGGATAGCGAATGAATTCTGGGGGGATCGAGCTCCCTTTATATCCCTCGTTTCCGAATTCTCATTGGCCGTCGACGGATCAAACGATCTGCCGATCGCGCGCGACGCAAGCGTTGCGTCGCCGCGATCGGGAAGCCGACATCAAGGGTACCGCGAGACCCCCCCGTATCGGGGTGGTCAAGCCGTCGCTTCTATGATGCCGCGCCGCCGCGATAAGGAAGCCGACATCAAGGGTACCGCGAGACCCCCCCGTATCGGGGTGGTCAAGCCGTCGCTCCTATGATGCCGCGCCGCCGCAATAAGGAAGCCGACATCAAGGGTACCGCGAGACCCCCCTTATCGGGGTGGTCAACCCAGATAGCACAGGATGTCCTGTGGACGTCCAGTTTAAGTCCAATTTACGTCCGAACGTCCGTGGACGTGAAATGGACATTTAACGGATGTCTGCTGTCGTACCTTGAACGGATATCCTTTACGGGACATCTTATGGCAATCCGGCACTGCGCGACACGCGCGCGGGCGCGCGAGCGCCAGCTTCTGAGTAGTTCGCCGACCGCCGCTTGCGAGTTTTTGGCCGAACTACTCAGAATCTGGCACCCGCGCGCGTGTCGCGCAGTGCCGATTGCCATTTTGTGCCGGATCGCGTATTGCAACTGCCACAGGTTAATTAATATTTAATTCTTAAAAATCCTATCCAGAATATGGGTACACATTTGTCAAAAACACGTCCGTTATAGGTCCAAAACAGGTCCAAAATAGATCCAAAGTTGGATGTATTTTGGACGTCCTATGGATCTCTAAAGCAGTGTCTTTTGGACATCCCATGGGCGTCCAATGGACATCCTACGGGCCATAAATGGACGTACTTTGGACGTCCGAATGTCCAGATGCGGCCGTCCATCGGACATCCTGTGGACGTCCATGTGCTATCTGGGAAGCCGTCGCTCCTGTGATGCTGCCGCGAGACATTAAGGTGTCCACTGATTCTTTGTGTTCCTCTAGACGAGTTTTTGTGGGTGTCTAACGTGCTCGCGAGATGTTATTGCGCATGTCGTGCACGACTGATTTTATTATATTTTACGTACGCAACAATTATTATAAGTAAACAATAGCTCTCAATCCACTAACAACTGTGCAACATACGTAACCACAGAACATGATTAATGAGATGGCCTAAAACTGCGCCTTGAATCCAACGTTCCTATTGGAGGAACTGATGGAAATGTTCCGAAAACAGCCGAACCGAGAATAAGCATGATCTTAAGCACGTCTTTGCCAAGTCGATCTCAAATCAAATAAGTCTTACTTGTATAAAATCTTCTTTGTGAAGATCGTCTTATTTGATGACTATGAAATCTACCGTTCTTGAGAAGGTCTAGATTGAATAAGATTGACTTGACCAAGATCGTCTTAAGTTTCGTCTTGAGCTTGGACTATGAATACGGCCCTAAGCTTGGTTTGTAGGTGAGGTCAGTGATGGGAGATTGCACGGAATCGTCTGCTACGGGAGACTTCGTGCGCATGCGTGAGATGACGTAGCAGCTCGAATCCAATGGTGGATGTAGGTGCCACGTTAAGGGGTCACAGGGGTCCCGTGCATGCACGAAGTATCCATTCCGATAGTTTTCCCGTGTTTATTCTGTGATAGTGTTTGTGATAATACATATTGATAATATAAATCAAAGTCGTAATATCAACCCATCTGCTTCGTTTACTGTTTCTAATAATAATACATTTGTGAACCATGATACTTTCATCAAAATTTTTCCTCCCTAAATTCGCTTTCAGATTCATTTTCATGTTGGGAACCTTATGCTACCACATAATATGTACGTCAGTGAGGCTGCGCAGAAGTTTGCTCAATGCGCGTGCGCGTGAATTCCGTGCAATCTCCCATCACTGGGTGAGGT
>NW_011963235.1:0-3233 GCF_000949405.1 Vollenhovia emeryi
GTGCGCTGGAAAGCGCGACCATTCTGGCATCACTGGCACCGAGGATCTTCCGGGAGTTACCAGCGAGATCTCGCCCCTCGACGGAGGACCGAAGCAGTCGGCGGAGCCAGCAGCGAGCGGAGGAGCGGCTGAACCTGCAGCGAGCGGAGCAGCAGTAGAACGCACGGCGAGCGGAGCGGCGACTTCAAAACCAGCGCCAGCAAAAGCCTCGCCTCGACGCGGCCGACCACGCTTACCCTGCATAGAGTACAGGCCGTGGAAATTACATAAGATCGAGCTGCCGCCTCCTCGCTTAACGAGACCGCCACGGATATTCATCAGCCCGTGGGATCTACGTGTAAGGCGCTTCACCAGCCCACGCTACATCCAAGCGCGCCTGTTCTCACCGATCTCTCCGTTGCCACCGTCACCGCGATCTCCACCACGCACGGTACGATGTCAGACGACGCAGACTTCGACCACTGAAGTACGCACGCAAGGCACGCAAACCAGAGGCTGGACTACTAGCGAGTCGGACTCAGAGCCTGAACCGGAGTGCCCATACGGCCCCATCAGGGTGACCGTAACGGCCCCTCACATATCTTACCGAGAGCGCAATCTAAGTTACCGCGCTACTCGGTAGATAGATTTTTGCAACGCGCCGCAAGGCGCACAAACTCGATCTAAAACAAACGCTGTATATACTTGTACATATCTGTAAATATATCTCTATTCACATATTTCACTCTCGTCTATAAACGGACCTCACTACTGCGATCCTCCACCAGCGAGCGAACAATTCCTTCTGCGCAAACGACAACGGGCGAACGAGCCCCCATAGAACTTACCTTTTCCTTCGTGTTTCGGAGTTAAAATAAAAAATCCTCTGACTGTTTTTTTCCTGGTGAATTCAATTCTCCTACTGTGGTTTTGTAGGCTTTCAGCCATTTATATATGTCACATTCATATCATTTACCCCATCCCGCACCATCTTTGTCAGCAGATCTGTATGGGTGCTTGATCCCAAGGAAATTAATATGCACATCCTGGCGTCTGCGCTAATCAAAACGTCTCCGGCGAAATCTATTACATGTAACTCTGCATCTAGCGAATAATGCCTCTGTCAAAACTGTGTATCAGCGCTCGATCCTCTGTCTCATCCCGCGTCTACCATCAAGACATTCCCGGTGATATCTATTACATATCGGCGCAGTAGGTGCGAGTATAAACGCTCTGAACTCTCTGACATCATGCACCTTGATAAGAAAGTTGCTGTCGGCCGCCTGGTTTCGGTGCTTGACCCAAGTCGCTCTCAGTAGTCGGGCTTCGACGCTCGATCCCAATTTTTAATGTACAAATGTGTCAATGATTTTTATTTTTATTCCCAAACCCCTCATTACACAAAATTATTCTCGTAATCTGTGAACATATATTGATTCGCGCTATTCTTATACGTATAGATTGGAAGTGGAAGAAAATGTATGTCATTAAAAAATTTAAATCTCATTTTTATTATCTCAATTTATCAAAATACATCACCTCGTTTTATGACTTCAGCAAAAATTTCTTTTGCAGCATAAGCCATTAATTCACATTTTATGATTGAAATAAATTCACAATTTTCGGTTGAATTTTTATAGTACTTGTCGTGTAGAATTCTAACTGCATTGTTCGGTGTATCACATTTTTTTCGCCACTCATCCACATATCTTGTACATGCACAACGAGTTCTTCGAAGCTTTCATGTACAGTTTCTAGATCCGCATACAGTTGAAAATGTATGCGGTCTACACAGTGTTCCAGTTCAAATAAAAATGATATGGTTGATGGTTTCATGTACATAGAAGTATTATTTGATGTTACTTTTACAATATTTCCGTGGCGCATTCTAACTAGTTCTATAGCTAAATGATTAAGCTGCAACGCTGATGATGATGACGCATCTGTTGCCTTTAGCAACTGCTCTATTTTTGATTGATTTTTTCTGTATTCTTTCCAAATCGATTGATCTAACTCCATCTGATGTCCTTGATTATCGCCGAGAATTATTTCTACGTAGGATGCACGAAGTACTACTCTGATCCCAAAATCTATGTATTTGAATGCTGTAGATGTCAGCGGTAACCTCCTGCACATGATACGCGGCGGGTTATGAGATTTATAATCAAAACTGAAAGAATATGTAAAATAAAATAAATACAATTATACCTGGAAAAAAATGTGTGCAAATATGCAGTAGCTTTATGGTACTTACACGTCGCCACACTGTTTCTTGCACGATACAGTTTCATCTTGAGGAATGGATGGCGTATAACTGCTTGGAGGAACACGGTGTGTAACGACGATTGCTAAAACTGTTTGAAAAATACAATTAAATGTGGAAAATGGTAAGGGAAAATATACGATAACTTTGTAGTACTTACACGCTACGCTGTTTCTTGATGGATGACATTTCCTGAGGAGTGTAATAATTCATTCTTGCTAAGGAAATCTTAAGGCCTATCAGGACACGAAGAAACTGGATGATAAATACGAACTTCTTGTCTAACGATGCGTTCGTGGGCCCCAACGTATTCTTAGTTCTCGATTTCGTATAAAATCTCCTACTGTGGTACAGCGGGCTTCCGGACCGTTTATATACCATAAAAAGTCGCTGTCAACAGTCTGGTTTCGGCGTTTGATCTCATACCATGAAAAATAATATTAATACGTGTAGCTGTGGTATCGGTGCTAATCAAAGGCATCCTCAGTGATACTATTACATACAAACGCAGTAGGTGCGAGTTTAAACGCGGAACTCTCTGACATCACGCACCTAGACAAGAAAGTCGCTGTCAGCAGCCAGGTTTAGGCGCTTGACCTCATGACTCATGCCATGGATGCGCGCAGCTGTGTGTCTGCGCTAATCATTTGTATATCGTTATCCCTCGGTGATATCTATTACATGCACGCGCCGCGGATTGCCAAAGACTTTTGTCAGCAGCCAGGTTTCGGCGCTTGATCATATCATGGAAAATAATACGTATAGCTGTGGTATCGGTGCTAATCAAAAACGTCCTCGGTGATATCTATTACATGCTGACGCAGTAGGTGTGAGTTTAAACGCGGAACTTCCCTGACATCACGCACCTAGACAAGAAAGTCGCTGTCAGCAGCCAGGTTTAGGCGCTTGACCTCATGACTCATGTCATGGATGCGCGCAGCTGTGTGTCTGCGCTAATCATTTGTATATCGTCATCTTCCGGTGATATCTA
>NW_011963236.1:0-3234 GCF_000949405.1 Vollenhovia emeryi
CAAGAGCTTTCCAAAACACTATAATAAAGTATATTTTCGTTAGGTACTTTCGGAGTTATGTGCTTTTGAATTGTTTTTGAGAAATGTCTGTGGTTGCTGTAACTATCGCAAATTTTCTTTAATAATGATTTCCAAAAATTTCAAATGTCTATAACTCAAGAACTAATTAATCATATTTTAATGAATTATATATGAAATTTTGATAGAAAAACTGAAGAACAATATAATATATTATATAATTAGAAAAAAAAGTAAAGTAAAGTAAAGCGTGCAAATTAGAAATTTGCACATGGCTTCCTCAAGGAGGAAGCTTTATGAGCGAAATCTAATACTTTTCGATGTTTCTTGAAAGTGTGCAAATGAGAAATTTGCACATTGCTTCTTCATCATTGCAGCGTGCAAATTGGAAATTTGCACATTTCTTCCTCATCATTAAAGTAGGCAAATTAGAAATTTGCACATTGCTTCCATTGTTATGGCTTCCTCATAGAGGAAGCTTTAAGAGAGAAATCTAACTTTACTACGATGTTTCTTGAAAGTATTCAAATTAGAAATTTGCATATTCTTATTTCGCTCTTAAAGCTTCCTCTATGAGGAAGCCATAACAATGGAAGCAATGTGCAAATTTCTAAGTAGAAAAAAAGTAAAGTAAAGTGAAGTAAAGTGTGCAAATTAGAAATTTGCACATGGCTTCCTCATAGAGGAAGCTTTAAGCGCGAAATAAGAATATGCAAACTTCTAATTTGAATACTTTCAAGAAACATCGTAGTAAAGTTAGATTTCTCTCTTAAAGCTTCCTCTATGAGGAAGCCATATATAACAATGGAAGCAAGGTGCAAATTTCTAATTTGCCTACTTTAATGATGAGGAAGAAATGTGCAAATTTCCAATTTGCACGCTGCAATGATGAAGAAGCAATGTGCAAATTTCTAATTTGCACACTTTCAAGAAACATCGAAAAGAATTAGATTTCGCTCATAAAGCTTCCTCCATGAGGAAGCCATGTGCAAATTTCTAATTTGCACACTTTTGCTTCCTCATATTTTATGATACATTCAAGTGTAATAGCATTGGAGCCGGAAATTTTGTCTGTGAGTGAGCAAACTCAAATTCGATTCTCGCCCGCTGACTCACGTTCTCATCTTTCATAATTGTGGCACGCTCGTAAAATTAAATATACGCAAGAAATTCCTCTGACATGCCGTTCGCAGGTCGCAATTTGCTCGCGGGCAATTTACAATAAACTTATACCAGGAAGGAAACTTGTCGGAAAACCGATTAGATAAGTCGAGAAAAAAATGTTAATGATAATTGTTGTTAAATGAAATGTTAAGGATAATTTGAAGAAAAACCTGCAGGGTTAAAGCAATTTTTTAAGCAATAAAATTTATCTTATTATCGATACCTACGTTTCGTCACGCTTCGTTACTCGACGAATTGTGTGCGCTTCAAAAAAACACATTGCAAAGGAGAAACATTATTGTGAGAAAGTGAACATTTTTGGATCGCGCGCTGTTTCACGTCTAGTTTATCCGCTAACAAATAGAGGTGAATGATTCTCACTCGACGATGAATCACTCACTAATTAACCGCAATGTTTTCGCAAGATCGTCTACGAGAAGATACGCGACTAGTCGATTCTGCGAATTTAACTGCAAATATTCCACATTATCTGGTTTTCCTATTAACGGCTTATGTAACGTTTAAGTGTAATACCTCCATGTCGATGTAAAATGATCGGTATTCAGAAGATGTAAAAACATGCGCGAATGTGGACATACTTCAGAAACGAGAGGATTCCAGAATATATATATATGTATGAATCTTTCCGAGCGACTCGGCGACTTCGAGAAGAAACGGTTCTAGGAAGTTGAAGTGGCCAAGAGGAAGAGGACGACGCCCAGAGCAAATCTTTCAGAGCGACTCGACGGCTTCGAGAAGAATCGCTTCTAGGGAGCCGAGGAGAGGCGCAGCTTTAAAGCGACGCCGATTGGTATCGCGAGTCGGCGATTAATTAATCAATTGAGAAGCTTGTTACGGTCGCGTGCTATGAGTTAACTCGAGCTTGTACTCGCGGTTTACGTATCTCGATACCAATCGCATTTCGCCGTTCGCCTTTAGCCTTTCCCGGTTCTTCATCCCTCGGAAAATGTGCTATCACGTTGCTCTTACAATTTTTTTTAGAGATATCTGATTTCGGATAAATAAAAAAAAATAGAAGCATCCTGTGCTTGCATGGAGTCGCTGATTACCAATCCGACGTCAGAATTGCTCCACCGCGTCAGTTTTTTTCTAATCTCAAAAATAGAAAAATCTCCGCCATCCTCCGAGGAGGCAGGCTACTCTTTCAGGTTGTAGCACCTACAATTTACTGTACAAGTTCTGTTCATCAAGATGTGGACATTAGAGTAGGTTCTCACCTTAAGATAGTACAATCCTTTCTTTCATGTAATTCAATTCTGATACGCAATCAGCGACTCAAAATATTTTACATAAGAACAGCCTAGGCAGATTCCCAGCATAGGGTACTTTTATTTTTTGTGGACCTCTGTGATTTATTGTAAAAGAATTATAATGTAACATAATATTAAATTACGGAGTTTTCGCTTCGCTCAATTTATTTAATATGATTGCGACTGTTTTAATGGTTTCGTCCGATGTCCTTTTTATAACAGCTCCTTCAATTTTAAACTAATTATAAGTTCCAAGAGGTGAAAACAAAAAAGGAAGTACTTAAATACATGTACATTATAATTTATTGCAAGAATGCAATAATAAAATAAAATAAAAATAAAATATTCCATTTGTTTCGTTTATTTTAGATGATTGCGACTGTTTTCGTGCTTATGCCCGATGTCCCTTCTATAATGTGTAGTGCCTTCCATTTTAAACTACTAGAAACGATAAAACGCGCGCTTCGCGAGCGCAGTTTGTGGTCAAGCATTGTATATTTTTAAGAATTTGTATACACGCGAAGAAGTAATTGTATACGCAACGTCAATTTAAAATAAAAAGTAATTTGTCACTCACTGATACGGTTCGCAACAGCAAAGTTGTACATCGCTAACTATACATGTTAAACTGTAACAATACAAAAATGTATACGATTATTATAGACTAATTATGCAAAATCCAGACTATTGTATTAAATATTTTTTTTATATTTAATATTTTTGAAAATGGGTATTTATTAAAATAATTATATAGAATACTGAAAGTCTTCCTTTCAAATAT
>NW_011963237.1:0-3235 GCF_000949405.1 Vollenhovia emeryi
CCCGTACCGGTCTCCTGTATCCGTCCTGACTCCGTTCCCCCTGTAATAGCGGGTACCGCCGTGTTTCGCGGGGGCGGAGTACTTCCGCAGTAGCGTACACCTAACGGGGTGCTCCTCGGTGTACAATTACTACTGACAAATTCACGCATACCGAGGCGCTGCTCGGGCGTGTTCCTGACCTAACCTGATTCCTTTCCTGATTCCTGACCGGTGTAGAACTCAGGGGGGAATATTCGGGTGGGAAAATTATTTCTCATTGGTTCTAGTATTAAGCTCCGTAAAAGTAATCCCGTTACTTTTCTTCCCTTGCAGACCTAAGGATCCCGTACGGTCATCCTTCCTGACTATTTCCAGCGTTGCCAGTGTAGAACCAGATAATTACATATATTATTTTCCGTACTCCGATCTACTTCCGTACCTTATTGTCAAATCCAGATTATTGCGTATTATTTTCCGTATTCCGATCTACTTCCGTACCTCATTGTCAAATCCAGATTATTGCGTATTATTTTCCGTATTCCGATCTCATTGTGTATTTTCCATATATTATAATCCGACTAATCCTTGTCTTTTCCTTTGTATTTTATCACAGGGCGGACCCATTGTAATACTAATCCTTTCTTTTCCATTATATTTGATCACAGGGCGGACCCATTGTAATTACCTCGATTCCGTTGTATTTATCTATGAATAAACCCCGTTCCTATCGGTTTTAACCTTTAAAAAACACTTGTCCGATTTATTCCCGATCCTTCCAAGCGATTACCTCACTGAGCGAACTAAGATCTTTTCCTCCTTTCCTCCCAACGGCCCTGGAGCTGAGTATATTCGGCACATAGGAGGAACGGAGGATTCCTTTTACCGACACGCAGCACGTCAAACACCAACCGCGAGAACGCCAACTCTTCCAACCGTTAGTCGGAACCGCGCGTCCGACTAACTTCCGTATTTATTCGCGTAATAAATAAAACCCGCCGGAGTCCTGTCTGGAAACCAGAACCGGGAAGAGTTGAGCTAACCGACCTATTCGTTACAAAGTCTCCAACCAATGTGCTACAACAAATATATCGCAGAATTATAGAAAGTAATGCTCCTTTAAATAAGAATAGAATAAATTTAAATTTTCGTTTCTATTGTAAAATGCAGCATGATTCTGGCCCTTTAATTTTTAATATTACAAAATGGGTAAAACAATTTAAGAAACTTCACTTAAATAACTTTATTCAAACAATAAAGCAGTATAGCAATGCAGACTGTTACTGCCTCGTAGACGACGAAAACAATTATAACTGTCGAAATACAAAACATTGTTGCAACAACTGAAAATGTTATTTTTATAATAGGAAAACAATTTAAGAAATATTCATGTTTCTATGATTATCCATATGATTCATCAGAACTTCATATAAATGTTATTGCAAATCTCTGTCAGAAAATCTGAAAGCATGGCCAATATCATCCATATATGGAAAATGTATTGTTTTTCCTATTAATAACAATTGTTTTGTTTCATTTCCTATTATCCATAGTTTGAATGAATAATTCTTAATTTTTTTTCGCACCCGTCTTCACTTTTTTAAGTTTTTAATTCTTTATTACCAATAACATCTAATATTAATAATATTAATATTAATAATATTAGATGTTACTGGTAATCTATTAAGTAATTATTATTAAGTAAATATGTATAACAATACTTCTTTATAAAATATATGTTTTACTTTGTGCAATAAATAATAATATTGTTATAATCAAACTGTTTTTATTATTTAACATTTAACATAAAAAAATTATGTTTAGTGACATTAGTCACAAAATAACGTCTTTATAACGTATAAATAATGACGTCAATTGTCTGTGACATTAGTCCGTCACTTTTCGGTCATAAGTACGTCATTTAACACGTGATTTTTGGTCAGAGAATGACCAGTATATGACGTCAAAATGACGAGGGTATGCTACCTGGGTGAAAGCATTTACATTTCAACACGTAGAAGAAGAGTTGGATCTACAGCGTTAGAAATTATACATACAAAACTATTAAGTCTACAATTATTACGATTATATTATATTATTATTAATTATTACTATTTGGCACAGATGGAAGTAGCCAATTGAAATATCAAAATATTTTTTGCATAATGACGCAACTTTTATAAGAATAATTGTAGACTTAATATTTTTGTATGTATAATTTCTAACGGTGTAGATCCAACTCTTCTTCTACACGTTGAAATGTAAATGCTTTCATGTAAGCGTGAAAAGAATCCCACACAGTACATAAAACTAAAAGATGACTAAAAGACATCTTTTTGTAGTTGTCTTTTCCGCTAGATGAAAAGTTGTCTAAAAGATGTCTTCTTATAGCACATAAAACTAAAAGATGACTAAAAGACATCTTTTTGTAGTCGTCTTTTCGGCTAGACGAAAAGTTGCCTAAAAGATGTCTTTTTGTTAATTTTTGTTAGCAGCGCCAAAGTGGAAAATGCCTGAACTATATGTGTTCTTCCGTCTTTTCGGGATTACACGGCAAACATCGCAGGCTGTAAGAAACGAGCCGAGCGAGCAGGTACTATATAATTGTAAAACAAGTAGCTATAAATCTTGCTCAATCGTCATAAAGTACATGTTCATTGAAAATGTAGGACATGTGCAAATGAGTTACACACGTGTACTTATTAACAAAATATGATGATAAAGTTTTTGAGAAATGTCTGTGGTTGCTGTAACTATCGCAAATTATCTTTAATAATGATTTCCAAAAATTTCAAATGTCTATAACTCAAGAACTAATTAATCATATTTTAATGGATCATATATGAAATTTTGATAGAAAAAACTGAAGAACAATATAATATATAATTAGAAAAAAAAGTAAAGTAAAGTGTGCAAATTAGAAATTTGCACATGGCTTCCTCATGGAGGAAGCTTTATGAGCGAAATCTAATTTTTTTCGATGTTTCTTGAAAGTGTGCAAATTAGAAATTTGCACATTGCTTCTTCAGCATTGAAGCGTGCAAATTGGAAATTTGCACATTTTTTTCTCATCATTAAAGTAGGCAAATTAGAAATTTGCACATTGCTTCCATTGTTATGGCTTCCTCATAGAGGAAGCTTTAAGAGAGAAATCTAACTTTACTACGATGTTTCTTGAAAGTATTCAAATTAGAAATTTGCATATTCTTATTTCGCTCTTAAAGCTTCCTCTATGAGGAAGCCATGTGCAAATTTCTAC
>NW_011963238.1:0-3235 GCF_000949405.1 Vollenhovia emeryi
AAACTAACCTAGACCTAAACTAACCCTAACCTCGAATTTAGAATCTAACCTAAACTAACCCTAACCTCGAATTTAGAATCTAACCTAAACGAACCCTAACCTCGAATTTAGAATTATGTCAAATTTCTGCTGGCCAAACGACATCACGGTGACCACACTGTGCCAGCAGAGAGATGGTACGATGACAGCACTGTGATTGCACACCGTGATTGCACGCGATGCGCTCTACGTAACATTGTCACGGGGTCTGTTTTTTATTGCTGCACTCCTGAACTAGTGCACACTGGTGCAATGAGTTGGAATGAGAGGTAATCTATTTGTTTCATTTTAACTTATTGCACTAGTTCAGTAGTGCAGTAATAAAGAACAGACCTACGGTGACAACCTAGGGCGGACGCACGCGGACGTCACGTGCTGTCACGCCGCGCCGTGCTCCACCACGTGCGGTCACGGTGCCGCCACTGTGCCGTCACCTGGCTATCTGGGTCCTTTTTGGTGTACTCAATACACAGGGTGTTTACGTATAGTCATTGAACTATAACCATACTGGAAGGAGCACTCCATTGTTGTCGTGCGGTCAGAACGGTGCGAGAGGGATAGTTGAATGGGAATGGAGCTATTCTTGTCTAACTAACTACAGCGATCACGTGACTCGATATACTACACAGTCTGAACACATTTGCTTTCGCAATTTTACTCTAATTTGCTTACTTGTGTAATGATAAATTCATATCTTTATCACGTGTCTTAAGACAATTTTTTATATAACATTCTCTTCCCATTTTTGATAGATATACACTTTTTGGTTGTCACCACTATACGAGAACAAATCTGAACCAATGTTTTCAGCCACGGTAGTTGACGTTAAAAAGAGACATCACCATTCCTATTCAACTATCTCTCTCTGACCGCTCGATCCTATGGAGGGGGTAGGCAGTGCTCCTTCCAGTATGGTTATAGTTCAATGCGTATAGTAATCAGATTTGCAATCGGATTAATCGCAGTTTAGAAAACCGACTTGGAGAAAAGTTCCCTAGACTAATCGGATTTATAAACATGTCTATGAAACAATCGGATTATATCGGATTAATACGGAATTGTAGGAAAACGCGAACATTTTTCTCGTCGCAGAATTTTGAGAAGAAATGAAAAAATAGGTATATATGAACTTTTTATTGTTCTCATAATAATTAAATTTAATTCTTCTTCACATATATTGAGCAATACATGTATTAATGTTTTTCTGATATATTTTAGAGAAACAAATAGACCGTAACCGTAATAGTCTATAGTTCCTCTAAAATATATCAGTAAAACATTTAATACATCTATCGCTCAATATACATATACCTACTTTTTTTATATTTCTTCTCAAAATTCTGCGACGAGAAATTTTTGCGCGTTTTCCTACAATCCCGTATTAATCTGATATAATCTGATTGTTCCATAGACATGTTTATAAATCCGATTATTCTAGGGAACTTTTCTCCAAGTCGGTTTTCTAGACTGCGATTAATCCGATTGCAAATCTGATTACTACACGTAAACACCCACAATTGTCCCCTTTATCATCACACATCTGGCGGCTGAAAATCGAAGTAAAAACATCATCTGGGTATTGATCATGGAATTTTTCACATGAAAAGTTTCACGTGAACTCGACAATTTCAATGAAATCGTTGAGTTTGTGTGAAAATTTTCACTTTTCACGAGTTCACGCTAGAAGAAAAGATTTATAATCGAGCCCATGATCGACCTACCCACACCATTGTCATTTCAAGACCTGTATGGTTATGTTCGGAAACATCATCCGAGTGTTCTCATATAAGATGGGAAAAAATTTTCACATATGATCATATATAATCATATATGCTCATATACGAAAAATGTCCATATATAAGATACCATATGTATCATATATGATCGTATATGATAATGTGTTTGTCATATATGACAGTATATATGACAAACATGTGCATCATATATGATACATATGGTATCTTATATATGGACATTTTTCGTATATGAGCATATATGATTATATATGATCATATGTGAAAATTTTTTCCCGGGATGTATCATATTTT
Source organism: Vollenhovia emeryi (assembly GCF_000949405.1). Classification (NCBI taxonomy): domain Eukaryota; kingdom Metazoa; phylum Arthropoda; class Insecta; order Hymenoptera; family Formicidae; genus Vollenhovia; species Vollenhovia emeryi. Next base: position 2,088 of record NW_011963238.1, read on the forward strand.
ATCCTTGTTGTTCACCGAATGTTAAACATGAGGCTTGTTTTCTGTTCCTACACTAGTGAACTAGTGCAATAAATTGGAGTAAGACAAGCATATTTTTTCTCATTCTAGCTTACTGCACTAGTTCACCAGTGCAGGAACAGAAAACAAACCCATGGATAAATGATGCATGTAGTACTCAGATGATGTTTCTGAACGCTTATGTAAGACCGTGGTCCGTTGTTTCTGAGAGCGTTATCCCTAGCCTGGACCTGGACGAAAGCAGTTTATGAATCCATTAAGACCGAAAAATGAATCCTAAGGGTGCCGTCCCATGGCGCGTATCGCGATACGCGCGTATCAGGCGTATCGCGATCTACGACCAATCACAGACAATCCGCTGTTTTTCGTACGCCGAAGTTTGGTCCCTAATGTCCCATGGAGCGGATTACGCGGAAGCGGACCAGCGGATCGCCAATCACGGAATCTTTCTGATAGAGCCCTTTCAAGATTCCGTTGAAACGGATCCGTGGATTGGCGATCCGCTGGTTACGCTTCCGCTTAATCCGCTCCATGGGACAGTAGGGGCCAAACTCCGGCGTACTGACACACGCACACAAACACGCATGCACTTAAAAAGTGAAGTCTTCACAAGCCGGTTATTTATAACCTCATACCAGTTACGACATTACGAGTTCATTTAAGCTACGGTAAGCATAGTTAAGTTTCAAGCTCTATCCCGATAAAAACAGCACGTGAAATCCACGTTATTGCTACGTGAAATCCACTGTTACTGTGTGTTTGCTGGGCTTACTTATCAATATGGCACCTGAACCCAAGAAGGAGGGCTCTCGACCCACACGTACGTTACGATGTACATGTGTGAGTGTGCGATCCGCTCGAATATTGTTCAGCGGATTGTTGAGCGTATCAAAAACGGCGGATTGTCTGTGATTGGTCGTAGAGTTCGATACGCCTGATACGCGCGTATCGAGATACGCGCCATGCAGTCCCATTGATCATGGATCGGAATGACGGGACGGATTCTGCTAGAGAATTCTTGATCCTGCTATTCCTTCCGACCGGAACGCGTATATTTCCGTATATTTTCTCAATTCCGAACGGATCCGAAGGGGTGGGGGCAGTGATGTTAGCTGTGCCGCTTTCTGGCG
>NW_011963239.1:0-3235 GCF_000949405.1 Vollenhovia emeryi
GAATATATTCTCTACCGCCATCCACCTCTTTATCTCTCCATCCTCCTCCTGCCTTCCTCTCTTCTCCCCTCTTTTCAAAAAATCTATTATTGGCACGCTGTTCGCCCTTTCCCTACTAAGTAATTCTATGTTCTTTGGTCGCCCTACTTTTCCTTTCCCTCCCTCCTTTACTTCCCCCCCCCTCTTTTTTCTCTTCCTCCATTCTATTCACACTTCTATTCTGTTCTCTTCTCTTATCTACCTGTTCTTGCCTACTTTTCCTATGCGCTTGCCCCTCTATCTATCTTCTCTATTCCTTGTCTCCCTCTACTCTTCCCTCCCACTTTCCACTCTATCTCACTACCTACTCCTATGCCCGTCTGTCACTCTCGCCTCTTAACCTACCTTTCTCTTCCCACTTATCGCTTCGCCGCACCTCTCCTTCTCGCTCTCGCTCTTCGCCTCCACTTACCCCGTCTCCCTTCGCCCTCTCCCACGTCTCCCTGCTCTTCTCTTCTCTCACTCTACTCCACTCACTCTCTATTTCACCTTTATTCTCGCATTCACTCTCTCACACATCCACACGTTTTCGTCACCGGAAACGGAAGCCTATTTCGGATCTAAGTGAGCAGGTGTTAATTTATATGCGACTTTCAGACCATACGGATGATTTTCGGACTCTATTATTGCCTTCCAGTGTTTCTTTTTTATTACTCCATCGGGTGTCTGCAAAGCATAAAACATTTATTTATTTATTTATTTCCAGGTATACCCTTGCAGGTTTTTACTCTCGCTCTCCCCTTTACAATATATCTCTTTCTTGCATACTATTAAAAGTTAACATATAATTCACAATTTCGCATTTTTTGTACATTTTTCTTTTGTCACTTCAGTTTTACACTTCTTTTATTTGCAAAGCATTAAATATTACTATAAAATGCCTGTATAAAATAAATTAAATTAAATATTTTACCCATATCTCCAGCTTCGATGTAATGAAATTGCGGAAGTTTTTTATGAGATGGGGGAAATCTGATAGAAACCACAACTTTCTTTCGGGATCGTAAGGATGTTGACAAGAAATATTGCCTTCGGTAATCCCAAATTTGTTCCACATACTTCGATTCCATGTTGCACCATCTGTGGTAACTCCATCACAATAAAATCCATTTTCTTCGAGAAGTATAATACATTCGAGGACGAGACATTGCAATATATTGCTGTTGGCACAACCTTTGCTGAGAAAGCATGCGATTGCCTGTACCCACGAGCCGCGAAACGGTTGAAACATGAACACAAGCGCATGGTCACCCATTTCATGTTTTTGATGTTCAGGTGTATGATCGCCCAGGTTTACAAATCCATGAAACTGGCAAGAATCCCTATCAAATTTTAAGGCTTCAGACAGTTTCATTTCGTCAACAAGGAGAAAACCTGTAAGGTAAACAGTATAAATATTTTTTGTCAAATTAAATTTTTCATCCTCATGAGTAAACATTCATACACCCATTGTTTAGTGTATCGTCGTCCTTTACTATTTACTTTCGCTGCAGAGAAGCATGCTCTGACAGCCTCTTGTTGCGCCTGAGGCAAAGTCGAAATTTCTTTCTCTATCACAGCTGTATTTGCCTTCGTGCAATTCTTTTTCAATCGAGGAACTTCGGTTTTCAATTTCACAAGCTGAAATGTAAAAATAAAATTAATTAAGGTAATATTTTTAATAATTCCAGTAATCTGTTTTAATTCTGCAGATAGGACCTTGTTTTTTATTCTCTTACTTATTCTTCGCCTTTTCATTTTTTAGTATTTTCCGACTGTTTTGGTATTTAATTTGTGCCTTCATTAATTGCATCAACCGTCTTTTAAACTGGCGAGAGTTTTTGGCCATTGACTTTTTACAAGGTAAACATCGAATGCGACCATACCTAAAGTTTGATTGATTAGATACTACATATCCTTGGCACAAGTCAAAATTCCTGCAAATAGTTTATATACGAGTATATTCGTGATGCATATAAAAAGATTAAATTGATGAACGGGACGTTCATATTTTCTATATATATATATATATTTAAAATACTTTTTTGCTATTCCACTGCCGTCACAAGACAACACTTTCTCCAGAACTTTGATATTGTCCATCACATTATTAACGGTTGTACCAGGTTTTATTCCAGGTACAGACACCGGTTTTTTGTTAATAAAAACCTGCAAAGAAATAACATGAATAACATGATTACAAATCAAAATCATTTGTAACAACAATACATACATCAGTAGATCCATCGGCGTTAATTACAAATTCTTTTTGCGCTGGACGATTTGCATGCCAACAACCCACTATTATAGCATCATGTCCCGAATATATCAATTTCAAATGAGCCCAGCCTTTTGGAAATTTTATTTGCTTCAGACGACAATTCAGTGTTTTTACTGAGAATGACTCTAGTCCATTAGTTTCTGAACATGAATCAGAGTTGATTTTAATATTATTTTTTGAATCTGCTTTTATGGAAGTTGATGGTAGTAGTGTTATTGATGCATCCATTTCTAAATCAATATTTGTGTTTTCGCTTGGTTCGGGACATGATGCTATAATAGTGGGTTCATCACAAATTTCAGTCCTTTCTTGCGTTTTTTGCGGAGACTGATTTAAACAAATCTCTGCTGCTGTTGCTGCTGCTGCTGCTGCTACTGCCCTAGGTTCATTATTTTCTTTCTGTTTAAAATTATAAAGTAAATCAATGATTGGCTTGCTTTAGTGCTTAGTGTTACATTTACATTTTTTTATAAAGAGTAAGTACTTACATTACACATACAGTTTTCAGGAACTGCTGTCCGATCTAAAGTGACTTTACCACGTTCCATTGTGTGTTTTACATCATTTGAGAGTAATATTTCATAATTTCTTCGTATGTCTTCTGATCTGAAGTGAAGCTCACAAAGGACTTCGGTGTCCTTTGCTTTACGACCGATAACATCTTCCCACTTTTGTCGAATTAACGGAAATTTTTCCTAAAGCATTAAGTTATTGTAGAAATATTAGATATTTGAGGTTAATTAATCCAAATGTGAATTTTATATTGACAAAATACAAACCGTTCGTGGGAATTTAAACATTGTTTTATTCTTCAAACCATGTAACTGATTATATTTTTTGTTACTTGCACTTCCCGATTTACAACCGGGGAATGAGCATACACTTCTCATTTTTTAAATATTTCTTCCGGCATAACTAACGTACACTAATATCACG
>NW_011963240.1:0-3236 GCF_000949405.1 Vollenhovia emeryi
AGCAGCTACTTGGCGCGCCCGTTTTGCTTATATTTACAACATTATTATAATATTAATATTTTCTTGAAGGTTATAAGTATTTATTGATCTTTATACTCTTCAATAAATACTTATAACCTTCAAGAAAATATTAATATTATAATAATGTTGTAAATATAAGCAAAACGGGCGCGCCAAGTAGCTGCTGCTGGAGATTTTGCCCATTTTCAATTTTTGTCTCTCATAATTTGTTGCTTGTTATCGTAATTACTCCTTTTTCAATTTCTACGCCTCTTTATTGTGCCATTTATTGCATTTCATATTCTCAAAATTTTATTTGGCCACCGTAATAAATGTTTTAAATGTCTTTCATGTTTTATATTAAGGCTGCGTTCCGATATTCATTGCCAGTGTTGAAAATATATAGGCATGCGTGACGTAAACTATAGATTTCTAGTACTGGCAGTGAATTTCTAATAAATATACTTGGAGTAACATTTTGATTTCACTCCTTTTTCATGGCAATATATTTGGTTTTTCTATCGCGTTTTTTGAACATATTATTTAGAAAATTCAATGTTTTTTAGGCGGATTTCTTTTTGATGGTTTTGGTTTTTCTATCGCGTTTTTTTAACATATTTAGAAAATTCAATGTTTTTAGGCGGATATGATCTTATATGATTTAACGCTAGTCTTTATGATTTAACACTGTTTTATTTGGTTGGATACGATTTCTATGTACGATTTTACATTTCATTAGATTTAATACCATTTTCTTTGATTCTATACGATTTTATATGATTTATATACATGATTTTACATTCTATATGACTTTCTATGATTAAATACGATTTTATATGATTTAATATGATTTTTATATGACTTAATACGATTTTATATGATGCTATATGATTTTATATGATTTAATTTCATTTATATGCTTTAGTACGATTCTATATGATTTTAAATGATCTTATATGATTTAACGCTATTCTTTATGATTTAATGCTACTATACATGATTTAATGCCATTTTATTTAATTTGATACTATTTCTATATAATATGATTTAACATTTTATTAGATTTAACACCATTCCCTTTGATTCCATATGTTTTATACGATTTTTTATACATGATTTTACCCAGTGAAAACAGTCAAGTCAAAATGACGACAATATGACGTCAAATTAGTCGATTGTTGTCATGGCGTCAAGAAAGTGGACCAAAATGACGAAAAATTGACACCATATATTTTGACGTTGTACGCGATGAAACATCATAAAGAAAGATAAAAATGGATATTTCAATAATAATTGTAGAGTTATATGGGAAAATCTCAATCAATGTCATGTTGACATCAAGATGACTACATTATGATATCATTTGAATATTCTATATATCATACTGTGAAGGTTTGGCTACAAATAAAACTTACATTTTCTCCACTTGTGGAGAAAGGGAATACAATTTATTTTGTATTCTTTTTACATATAATAATTTTATAAAATCGCGGTCTATAACTTATTGTTAGTTGCGTCGGTAACTCGGATGGACTCGGATCCACGGCCCACCGCCCATGCCGAGGACCAATCGCATCGACTGACAAGTGAGAGCGAGTAGGAAGTAGGACAGAACGTCATTTTTTCTCTCTCGGCGTGACGAACTCTGAAGAGCGGGCGCGCGACTCTGTATGCATGAGTGGAGGGGGAAACCAGCAGTGAGTGTGCTCGGGCTCGAAGTCGCGGCACGTAATGGCTGTGTTTTGCCGAACCTCTGCAGCTAAGCAATCGTTCGTTTGATAGTTTCAATGGTGATTTCGATTACAGTGCCGCTTAACTCAGCATCAGCGCTTCTGTCCAGCCAAATATTTGTAGGCAAGTGCTCGCCCCTTAAGTGCGCTTATAGTTGAACAGAGGTTCGGCAAAACAGTCAAGTTTTGGTACCGGTTTTGTGCACGTGCCGTGCACGTGCCGGTGTTGCTGCGTGTCTCCATGTGTCTCGTGCCCACGTATCTGCATACTCGACGACCACAACACAGGTAATTCTGCTTTTCCTTTTTTTATATAATATTCTAGCGAACGACAAAGTTTAAATATATTTTTGTAGGCAAGCGCTCGCCGCTTAAGTGCGCTTATATAGTTGAACAGAGGTTCGGCAAAACAGCCAAGTTTTGGTACCGGTCTTGTGCACGTGTCGGTGTTGCCTGTGAAGGTATAAATATATTTTTGTGTAGCAGATGATAATAGATCTGCTCTCGGACAGGTGGTCAACATTCTGATCGACAATGGATACAAGACAAGTAAGTTTAGGATAGTCTACAATTTTTTCTTTTATATTTTTTCGCGGAATTAGCAAATGATAATTTGTATATTAGTGTGTTTCTTTTGATGATAATATTATTTTAATCGTCTTTATGTGCAGGTGCAGTTAAATTGCGATTTCCTTCGAGTTTTTTAACTGACACTGAGGCAAAAATTAAGCGTTGGTTCCAAACTGCCAATGGAAGAAAAGCTGATTCTCAAAGTTATTCTAAAGTATAACTTGTTTGTAAGACTCATTCCCACTAAGCGCGACGCGTAATGTGTTCAGTAAAATTACGCATAGATTTTATTTTTTATGTTAGATGGTAATGTGGGGCTTATATAAAACATTGAAGCCCAATTAGTCAAACATTGTGATTATTACACATAATTATATGTGTTTACATTTTTGTTTTATTTAAAGTAATATAATTAAATAGATATATTACTTAATAAATGTCATACTACCATGGTATACTATAACATACCATGGTAGTATGACATATATTCTAAAGTATAACTTGTTTGTAAGACTCATTCCCACTAAGCGCGACGCGTAATATGTTCAGTAAAATTACGCATAGATTTTATTTTTGTTAGATGGTAATGTAGGGCTTATATAAAACATTGAAGCCCAATTAGTCAAACATTGTGATTATTACACATAATTATATGTGTTTGTATTTTTTGTTTTATTTAAAGTAATATAATTAAATAGATATATTACTTAATAAATGTCATACTACCATGGTATACTATAACATACCATGGTAGTATGACATATATATGATATATTCATATACATATATGATATATTCATATAATACGGTATATGAAATGTTCTATACTATATTTTATAGCAAAAGGTCAATAAAAAAACTAATAATATATATTTATGTCTGCTTCTATTCTATGTGACTTAGGTTTAATGCATTCGAGAAAGTTTAACTGCAAAT
>NW_011963241.1:0-3237 GCF_000949405.1 Vollenhovia emeryi
CCTTCTTCTTCTTCTTGCCCCCCCCCCCGCAGCGTTCGCGATCTCCCCTGGAGGGTCCGTCCTCCTTGTTCCGGACCCCCGGTCGGCCCCGGGAACCGGGCGGCCCCTCGCGGCGCCCCCTCCTCCCTTTCGAGGGTCGGTGGGGCCCGCTGCGGGGCCGCTATCACGGGCCCCGCCGCCGACCAAGGACCGGATCAAGTCCTCCATCTGCTGGAAGGACTGGCCGACCACCTCCCGAATCCACCTCTCCACCATCTCCCCCGTGAGCTCCCCCGCCTTCCCGGGCAGGGGCTTCCCCGCCTGTTTCGGCGGGGCGTGGGGGGACGGTGAAGAGGAGTCCTTCGCGGGAGTTTTGGGATCGGCCCGCTTTCTCGAAGCGGACCTCACCCTCTTCCCCACCCGCGTCTTCCCCGCCCCCGACGTCGAGGCCCAAGACGTGCCAGCCGCGCCCGGCGTGACGACGTCCCAGGTCTTCTTTTCCGGGGGCGGGGGATCCACCGTTTTCCCGGGGGGAGGAGGATCCGATGGTAGCACGGCACTGTCCATCTCTATCGTCTCCTCCCCCCTTACCCCCTCCTCCGGCGTGGCGGCATGCCGCTCCATCAACCGAGGGTCGCGGGGGGGCGGCATCGCCTCCCGGTCCCGCGCCTCCTTCTCCCTCAGGAGGCCGGCGACCTGTGCCCTGAGGGAGGCCAGCTCCTCCCTCATCTGCTCCATCTCGCCCGCCTCCCCGCTCAGCCTCGTGGCCAAGGCGTCTATGGCGACCCTGGTGAATAGGGCCCCGTCCCTTATATAGCCAGCAATAGTGCCCTTAAGGTTTTGGCTGGCTTTAGCCACCTCGTCGGTCCTACTGCTGTACTCGAGGACCTTGGCGATGAGATCGCTGGTGGGGAGCTGGGGGATCTGCTCCTCCAGGTCCCTTATCTTCTTCCGCCTCTCCTTGTCCTCATATTTTTTAGGGTCATACTCACCCTGCAAGGCCCTCTGCACGTCCCGCAGCTCACCCTTGGCCTTTTTAAGGGCCTGTGCGACATCCTTACGGGTCTTCATGTCGACGCCCTTTCCCGTCGTGGCCGGCCTGCCTCGGGCGTCCTTCCTCTCGGGGAGGAAGTTCTCCTCCTCCCCGCTGGAGCCGCCTTGGGAGCGCGCGTACTTCGCGCCCTTCTCCCTTCGGCTGCTCCTGCTCCTTTTGGTGGCACCCGAGCGGGACAGGTGGGACCTGACACTAACGTCAGACCCAGTGTCCCCCTACCGGGGGGCGATGCCGCCCCCCCGGCCTGCCGCGAAGTAGAGGAGGCGCCACCCCTTCGGGGGAGGATGCCCAGGGGGAGGGGGAGATGGAGGTGGACGTCGATAGTCTGCCACTGGACCCCCTCCCCGCGGGGAAGTAGCCGACGGCCCGTCCCCGGAGAAAAGGACCTGGGATGTGGTCACGCCGGAGGCGGGCACCTCCCGGGTCCTGAAGCCGGGGAGGGAAAGGTCGCGCTCGAGGGGGATGGGGAGGTCTGCCCCCGAGAGGGGGACCGGTCCCCCCCCCCGGAACCAGGCGAGGAACCCCTCTCCATCACCCCAAACCCCGAGGAAAACGGGGAGGCCCCTGCCGGTGAAGGCAGGGGAACTCACCGGGGAGATGGTGGAGGGGATGATTCGTGGGGCGGTGGATCGGTCCCAGAGGGAGATCCTCCAACGCATGGAGGAGATGCTCCGGACCTTGGTCGGCGGCGGGGCCCGTATTAGCGGTCCCGCGGCGGTCCCCTCCAACCCTCGAGAGGGGGGGAGGGGTGCTGCGGGGGACCGCCCGGTTCCCGGGGCCGATCGGAGGTCTGGAGCAAGGAGGACAGATCCTCCAGGGGAGGCTGTGAACGCCGCGGGGGGGGGCCAGTAAGAAGAAGAAGAAGAAGAAGAAGGCCCCCCGTCGCGGCAGACACAACGGGTGGAGGAGACGGTCCCTTTGAGTAAAGGGGCCGCCAAGCCCTCCCAACCCGTCGCGGGCGTCGATACGTTCGCGACGGTGTTGGGGAGGAAAGCGAAGGCCGCCCAAAGAAAGGCGGCCATGGCCGCCTCCGGAACCGCGGCCCCCGGTCCCCCGGCGAAGGGGCGGGCCGGGGGGGCACCGAAGAAAGCCCCCAGGCGGAGGGTCCCGCGAACGTCGGCCGTCGTGGTGACGCGAGCCGACGGCGACTACCGCGGGGCCCTGACTGCTCTAAGGGGCAGTATCAACCTCGGTGAGCTTGGCATCGGGGACCGGGTCGCCATCAGATCCGGGGCCACCGGTGCCAGAGTAATCGAGGTGTCCGGGGAGGGCCACGCCGAGAAGGCCGATCTGCTCGCTGAGCGGATCAGGCGGGTCCTCCCCGACGAGGAGGTAACGCGGGTCAGCAGACCGCGTAAGATGGCGGAGATACGCCTGGGAGGGTTAGACGACTCCGTGGGAGTCGAGGAGGTGAGGGGGTGGGTGGCCGATGCGGCGGGGTGCAGCGTCTCCGACGTTCAGTGCGGGGCGCTGCAGCCGGCCGCCGGGGGCACGTTCAGCCTTTGGGCCCGCCTCCCCCTCACCTCCGCGAAAGAAATTGCCCAGAAGGGGCGAATAAGGGCTGGCTGGGTTATGGCCAGGGTGGCCCTTTTCGAGGCGCGGCCTATGCGCTGCCACAGATGCCTCGAGAGGGGCCACACGAGGGCGACGTGCCCCAGCAAGGTAGACCGTGGCGGGAGGTGTTATCGGTGTGGAGTAGCCGATCACACCTCCCGCGGCTGCCGGTCTGCCCCGAGGTGTCCGCTTTGTACGGACAAGGGCAGACCGGCGGCACACGTGCTGGGTGCCAACACCTGCACCCAGCGCAATGTGCGCGGACGCCCACCGGGCGCCCAAGGGAAGGCGCCGACCACCGGCCCCCCCCCCCCCGGCTGAAGTTCAGCCGGTGGTGGGGGAAAAGGCAGGGCCGAGCGGCGGAATGGGCGAGACGCCCAAACCGCAGCGCCAGCCGCGCCAGGAGGCGCGCGAGGGAGGGGCCCCCGTGGAAGAGGCCATGGACGTAGAGGCCCCATCGGACGGGGGGGATAAGGCCTAGTAATGCCTCGACATCCCCCCCGCCCGAATTTGGGTGGTTATGGCCTGTTTCAGGCCAACGTGAACCACTCTCCCCATGCGCAGGAGTTACTCCAGCAAAGCATGGTGGAGGGGGGGTTCACGTTGGCGATCGTGGCCGAGCCCCACCGCCCCCCCAGAGACGGCAGACC
>NW_011963242.1:0-3238 GCF_000949405.1 Vollenhovia emeryi
AATAGTATCCAATCGCGCCCCCAACTCGTGAACATTATCGGATTGGGTATCAAAATTGTCCAAGTATGCTTGAAAACGAGTTAGTTTTCCCTTAATTATGCCTCTCTTTTGTATGAAAGTTGCTAATTCGCTGCTTGGAGCCATTTCAAATTGATTCACGCATAGATAAAATGTTACCAATCTCCAATTCGTGAGACTTTAAATATTTGTTCGATGAAATAAATATACCGACACATATCTCTATGTATTATAGTGAGCCAACTACGCCCGATATTGATGGAATTTCCACTCGAATAACGTCCGTATGTTTAGAAACGATATAATAGAACGTTCACGAGGAATGTCTCGTGTGTTTATACTTATGTTTAGTGCTTCAAGGTTACCGACTCGAGATTCGTATGTGTAACTGCTGTCTACGACCTTGATTATCTGCGCCTTTGTTTCCTTATACGCAAATTCCTTAGAGAAATTTAGGAATTAACTCCTCCTTTCCTTTAGTGAATATTTGTGATATACTTGATGTTAAAACTGTGATGGGAGACGAAGAGACAGGGAGAAAAATGACAGTGCTGTCTAACAGTAGTTGAGACGAGCTTTTATTTCTTGAGACTCGCGATCTTCCTGTGCGCTCTTGCTTCAGACCTCAACGGACTAACTAACTCTAGAAGCAGGCACACCAACAAAAAAAAATTGCCAACTGTAACGGACGGAAGACACGAAAGAACAAGGAGAACAAACCTAGAACTAAAAATAACTAGAACGCAACTTATAAATCTTAGAATACTTTTGCATTGTCGCTCGTACTTATATATCTACTGTGTGCTGCGCGAAAAACTGTCTTATCACTTGACTGTTGCTGTCGCTGTGCGTCCGTTGCGTTACTTGCTGACCGCAATGATTCGGTGCACCACTTGTTCGATTGCCGCTGTATCCGGCTCGAAGGACCATAAAAATGTTTGATTTCGAGGTTTAATTGTATTCTTCTTGGACTTTGGAAAATGCGAGGAATTTCTTGTTTTAATCGTCTCGTTCCGTTGATCGTGATAATATAAAATTTATTACTGATATAATGCTCTATAATACTATGACAAGCTCGTACGTCTTGTCTCGTCAAATTCTCGTAGGCAACTGCCGTCGTTTGGTCGCATGAGCGACTGTTTCGCCACAATTGGCGCCACTGTGAGAGTATCGAATCTACATCGATCAAATCGATTTTCGATCAGTTGATATTTCCAACAAGACGTGTGCCATCGCATCTGATCGTTTAACTTTTTAATATATGTAACTTTACACCTCTTTTAACGTTTGTAACGCTTCGCAATGCAAGATACTCGAGCAGTAGTGAAAGCAAGGCAGAAAATAGGCCGATTTGCTAACTTTGCGGCTTTTATCAACATAAAATCACATGTATTTCAGTAACGCGGCTATCCCCGCTGTCGTTCTTTTTAAGAGAGGTGTGTAATGATGGATACTTTAATTTAAAACGGTCGGAAATGAGGAAGCACGTCTGGTTCGAGGTTTCATATTTTTACCTGGAGGTGTAAAAATTGAAAACTGAAAGCAGACGTGTGCCATCGCTTCTGGACGTTTAACTTTTTAATTTATATAATTTTACACCTCTTTTACTGTTTGCAACGCTTCGCGATTCAAGATACTCGAACAGTAGTGAAAGCAAGGCAGAAAATAGGCCGATTTGCTAACTTAGTGGCTGATATCCACATAAATTAACATGTATTTCAGTAACGCGGCTATCCCCGCTGTCGTTCTTTTCAAGAGAGGTGTGTAATGATGGATACTTTAATTTAAAACGGTCGGAAGTGAGGAAGCACGTCTGGTTCGAGCTTTCATATTTTTACCTGGAGGTGTAAAAATTGAAAACTGAAAGCAGACGTGTGCCATCGCTTCTGGACGTTTAACTTTTTAATTTATACAATTTTACACCTCTTTTACTGTTTGCAACGCTTCGCGATGCAAGATACTCGAGCAGTAGTGAAAACAAGGCAGAAAATAGGTCGATTTGCTATGTAAGTTTGCGGCTGACATCAACATAAAAACACATGTATTTCAGTAACGCGACTATATTTAACACTACAGAAGGTGTGATATCACGTAAAAAACTTACCTTTTAAAAAAAAAGGTAAAAAAAGCACCAAGTATAAGCTCCAATTCAACCGAATATATTTTGTTACTCTATCTTTTTTGCAAAAGTATATTCTCTACAAAAATATCTTCTCTACAAAAGTAAAGATACCAACAAATTGCGTCAAATATAACAACGGATATTTATACAAACTAGTTGCTTTAGTATTAGTTTTTGATTAAAAATATTATATTTCTTAAAAAATCAAATAATAAAGATTTTAGTGGAAAAAATAATGGAGTTAATAATAAAACACCGATGAAAAGAATAGCAACTGTTTAGATATGTAGAAGGAGCGCACTATCTGGACGTCATCATCGGCGACCTGGGATACGTGGACATCGAGTTCAAGGTATTAATACACCTAGACACCGAAAACTACGAATTGCATTGCAATACCTCCACTCCTGGGGCACGTAGGAGAAAAGTAAAAACACTTTTATTATGCAAATCGTACCCAAGCTATCGATTAAGCGCAGTCTCAAGTTCGTCGGATCAGCCGTTGTTTAGATCCGAAAATCTGAGGTCCCGTCAACTCGTGTACTCGCGTAAACTTACAGGGAGAGGCTCAATTGCGCACAGTACAATTGGACACGATGCAATTGCACACAGTGCTATTGGGCACATAATGTTGCGCACAGTTCTTTTGCGCACCGTTCATTTGGACACAGTTTTTGTGCGCACCGTACAATTGGACACCGTTGCTTTTGGACACAGGTTTTCGAAATATAATTTAAAACACACAGACACACGCGTATGCATGTAGAGCCCTGTTTTGAAATTTTGCTAACTTATAAATAATAAATCTTTCTAAATCAGCGTTTGTTCAATTGGACAGTTCTTTTATGCACTGTTCAGTGTCACACAGTTCAGTGTCGCACAGTTCAGTGTCGCACAGTTCATTTTCGCACATTTCACTTTCGCACAATTCAGTGTAGATGCACACAAGAATATTCTGCTTTACAAAATAGTTGATTTCACTTAATTTGTTTTTCTAATTCTTGATTACTTCACCTTGTATCTGTTACATGTGCAATTACACTGAACTATGCGAAACTGAACTGTGCGAAACTGAACTGTGCGACACTGAACTGTGCG
>NW_011963243.1:0-3239 GCF_000949405.1 Vollenhovia emeryi
GAACGAAGAAACGTGTTGACAAGCGACTCTTCGACTTTCGATCATTGCAAGCTCACCAACGTAAAACTGTATTTGAATTCAGATTTCTATCCCTATGATGATATGAATCTGGATATAGATAAATATAGATATAATAAGTTTGCTATACTGTACGACATGTATGCAAAATTTCAGAGATCGTACTATGGACGAAAGCTCGATGATGCGTATCTAAATGTACAATCATTCATAACGTCCGGCCCATTCGTAGTGATCGATTGCTCTCGTCAGAACGAGGCTGTGAAAAGCGCCACTGTGGACATTCGCGTAGAGTTTGAATGCAAGGATAACTTTCCATCCGACACCACAGCGTATTGTCTTATCATTCACGACAGAGTCATTCAGTACAGCCCGTTGACGAACGTCGTACGCAAGATTGTGTAGCATAAAGTCTTCCGGATCACTCCTCAACATGCCCACCGTTCCAGTCTTCGTCGATCTACAAGGCTTCATCGTTCGCGGGAAGTTTGTAGTGAAGGAGGTGGCTGTGCTGCGCGACGAACATGTATTGACACATTACGTCTTCAACGCACCGATGGCCTGGGATCTTTTGACAAGATCCGAAAAATCGCAAGCGCGTTGGTTAACCGCTAACCATCACGGACTACAATGGCTTGACGGAGACATTCCGTACATCCGCGCCAAGGACATCATACGGCGAACCATATGCGAAGGGTTGGAAAACGATGCAACAATCTATGTGAAAGGACTTGAAAAGATGAATTGGCTCAAGGATTTACTTGGCAGCCCCATTCGCAATGTCAAGTCCGTAGACGTGGATTTTGAGGACATCGACCGTTTACAGAATTTGACCGCGGTTGATTCGTTGCGGTGCAGACGTCACGTCAATCATTGCGCAATATCAAACGTATTCAAATTGCGCGATTGGTGGATTCAGCGAACAGCTGCTCTCGATTTACTGCTTTAACTATCATATGTGGTGGTGGTGGTGGTGGTGGTGGTGGTGGACGATCTACATCATACTTACACCTTTACATACATGTCTAACCGATTGCAAAATATACGCATACTTGTACCATTAGTCACATTTTTATTTACTTTCCTCTTCCCATTTCAATGTTGCTCATCACTTCGGGTGTTACTTGTCACGCACACGCTCTTGCTGATCGCACGCCTCACGCGTATCGCGAAGCTTCCGCTTGCGATTGCATCACCCATATCCCCTCCCACAAGTATCTCGTTGTTATTTAACAATTCGCTTCGCTTATACAGATGAGGTTTATTTTGGGCATACACTTATAGTAAAGGAATACAGTCGTATACTTTTCTCTCATTTTATTTAACAATTCGCATCGCTTATACAGACGAGGTTTAGTTTTTATATAGGGCAAACACTTATATTAAAGGAATACAGTCGTATACTTTTCATGTTATTTATTATAGATGTACACTCTGCGTCGCTTATACAGATAGAGCACATTTCTTACACGTAGTATATGTAGTAGCAACAGCAGCACTAGGCGATATCGACAGCTACATGAAGCTAAATGTTGCTTTCAAAGGATTAGGAGATACTGCCTTATACACTGAAACATATAATAAATTATATGCTTGTATGTATAAGTCAGTATCTCCTAATGGAAGCACCTTTACAAAAACTGCGAAAAATACCATAGAAAACTCAAAGCGACAGAATTGTATACAATTATACGCTTCTATGTATAAGTCATTATCTCCTAATCTTTTCAATGCTACAGTTAGCTTTATGTCTGTCGATCTCGCTTAATACTACTGATGCTACTACTGTGTACTCTGTACATCAGATATCTTATTTATATATGTATTTATAGTTATATATTTCCTTAGATTTATATATTGTAATAGATTGATATATTTCTTTGTCATTCATGGGTACGGTCATCTCTCTTTCCTCTGAAAACAAACATACATATTTCTCACAACTCTGTTACATACAGTGTTGAAAATAAAAAAACCATTTCTTACTTACGAAGATCCACTTGGCTTTGCCTTCTTCGATCTTGTTTCATGCATATCCCCACGCACATCAGTTAATCGTCGTACATAGTCGTTCAAAGGCATATTCATTTCCTTGACGAAGGCAAATATTTGTTTTCTGAAACCAAACGGAAACACTTCGTCACGAATATGGTACATAATTACACTGTATAATTACACGAAAAACGATGTATACTTACAATGTTGCGAACATCGTGTCATGCACTCGTATGTGCACCTCTAATGTCACGAACTTAGGCATGGTGTTTTCTAAACGTTCCAGATCCTTATATATCTCTCGCACCATTCCTGATAGAGTTTCCACGCTTTCGGTGAACTCCGTCACAGTGGTGTTGAGAGCATCCGACAGGACCATTAGGTCATGTAGTTGATCCATTGTGTGTGAACAGACGACGCCTCGATACTTTTACAACTTGAAACCGCGCACTTTGAGATTCTGTATGACTTTGACAGGTCTCGTACGTTTAACGATGTATTTATACCGTTCAAATCGGAAACTTTCCTGCGATATGCACCACTGTATCGCCATAGTCTCATCGAACGGATATATAACGTCAGCGTCTAATCGAACAGATATTGCGAAACGTATGGGTGACAATTTGTAACACTTTGATTATCATAAACCAAGGACTAATCGAAAGGATATACCGTCACCGTAATATCGTTCCTGCGATATGCACCACTTTATCGCCATAGTCTCATCGAACGGATATATGACGTGAGCGTCTAATCAAACAGATATTGCGAAACATATGGATCATATCCTTCAAATTGTTATTTTTGTGACGCTTTGTGATTGCAACAGTCGCTGTACGAATTCAGTCTTCATAGTACTCTCGAAGTACGAGTAAAAAGTGTCAGTGCCAGTACACGTGTTGGAGAAGGCGACCAAACACTTGAGGTAAACAAAACTGTATTTTATTTTTTGTACTAATAATAAAAAATTCCATTCGACAAGTAAACTGTAAGGTAAAATTGAATAAAACACACACTAATTTTATTTTATATGTATGTGTATGTGAATTTATTCCTGCTAGAGAAATACATTGGCGCTTTTTTTTAAGGAAGCGTTCCCGAACCCTTTACATAACCGTTCCGTTCCCCCTACCGCGACCTGGCCATGAGCGACCTTTACATACTTTTTATCCCACCCTCCCTTCGTCCCACCCTCATTCATACCCCTTCCTCTTCCGTTTCTCTTT
>NW_011963244.1:0-3240 GCF_000949405.1 Vollenhovia emeryi
TTAGAAAAAAGTTGCTAATTTAATTTCTGCGCGTTTAACTTTATCTTTATATGATAAATTATTTTTAACGTCAGTAGACACATTATAATTAGAAGAAGTTACTTTTTCTATATGTTTTCTATATTTTTTCTATACCGTTTGTGAATGTTTAATTAAATCTGTTTTGCAACATCTGATCGTTTTATCGCATGCAATACAAATCGCTTTATCTTCTGTAGAATGAGGAGCTAACCATTCTTTAAAAATATCATCATCTAGCCAGACATTTTGAAATCGTCTAATTTTATGTTTCTTTACAGCTCCTTTACCAATAAGGTCCATTATGCATTAAGGGCCAGTTTCACAAACGTCGGTTAACTGCTAACCGAAGGTTAACTGATCCTCTGTCTCTTCTTAGAGAACAAGATAGAAAAAGATAGAGCGTTGACTGAACTCTGGTTAACAGTTAACCAACGTTTGTGAAACTGGCCCTAATATAAATAAATGTTATACTTACCTGTACCCTAACCTAGCCCAGTCTTCTCGTCGAGACCCCGCGCGTTTTGCGATGATCACGCCATAGTATACGTCACTGCTTTATGGCTGCTCTCGCTGCGCATGCGCCAAAAACCCGGCCCGTCTACCATCACTGCGTATAACCTTTGTTATCTGGGGATCGATTTCTAAAACTTAGGAAAAATGCAAAAGTGAATGAATACTAGAATATTTCTAATTTCAACCTGTGAATTTGCTCACTTTTGTAATTTTCACAAGTTTCAGAGATACACAATCCATCTCCTCATCTTATTACGGACGTATCGAGCCTGCTCGAAACTTGTGAAATACACAGTTTCAAGGAATTAATTTTTATTCTGGTAAGTACGAGTAACAATTTTTTATATTTCAGTAATCGTAGTTCAAAGAGCAAGAAACATGAAATTATTCGCGGTTTTACGAATATCGTATATAGTCTCGAAATTGATATAACATCTCGTACTCTATCATTAATATAACCACGAAAGCTTCATGCATATGACAACCATGTGTCACGTACGAATGCGAATGGAGTTAGTTGATGACAGCGCTCCCAGTATTGCTTTTCAGAACGTCTGGCGGGCACAAACATCGGCCCATTCTGATTACGGGCAGTTCGGTCTCCTTATACATTCTCCATGGACCAGACTAATGTCCATTTCAAATTTCTGACGCAACGTGGCATTGGCGCTGCTGACGTGACTGACGTTTTGGCGCGGCTGACGTGACTGACGTTACCGACTTCCGAAGTTCCGACGTGACGCGCATCGAGCTTGCATAAACCGAATTTTCGTTCATGCGTGGCTGTTTCAATTTTGTCGTAAGATTGTGTCCGAAGACAAGATTGAGTGACACAGAAAATATTTATAGCTATTTTGATAAGTCATAAAAATAGTTTGTCAAATTTTAATCGACTTCAGCTGGCTACATTTATTGAATACGCCTTCACAATGTTTCGACCTTTGGTTTAGGTCCTTTTCAAGTGAGATCTAGGGGTAAATGTTTTATACATAATCTACGTGAGAAGTATAAACAAATTGTACAGTATCGCAGAAAGATTGTTGGTCTACCTTATTACGGAGTTTGTCAAATGAGATTCCTTTAATAAAAGCAGTATAAAACCATAAAGTTGGCCGCTGATCGCACTTGTATTGTTGCCGCGTTATTTCGAACGTGATTGGTCGTCTCGATTCGGTCGATCGATCGATCCAGTGTATGTACAAATGTTTTAAGACACATAGCAAAAATGACATGATTAAAGTAATTCATCAAGAGCAAAAAACGTAATATTATTTGAGAAATGTAAAATATAATAAAATATAAAATATAATATAATAATGTAAAATATTTATGTATTTTTTAATTGCAATATATTATATTCTTTGAAATTCAATACAATTTTTTACAGAAGTGTAATAAAATATTAATATATTGTTTAAAAGATATAATAATAAAATATTAATATTATTAATATTATATTAATATATATTATATTATTATTATATTGTTTAAAAGATTTACCATATCTACGTTACTACTGGACTTTTTCATCAACCTAATATAAAAACGCAATCCAAGTTATAAAATCAATTTTATTTTGATGATACAATAAGAATCGCAAGACACACTGAAATGATAAATATCGAATTGATAGATAAAATTGAAAACTTATATATTATGGTCTATTAATAACGTTTTTCATATTAGATTGATGCAAAAGTTTGTTCCGATTTTTAATCAATAAATTTATTGATTAAAAACTGGGACGAACTTTTTCATCAACCTAATAAGAAACGTAACGCAAGTTATAAAATCAATTTTATTTTGATTACAATAAAAATTGCAAAACACACTAAACTGGTAAATATTGAATTGATAGGTAAAACTGAAAACTTATATATTATGGTCTATTAATTACGTCTTTCATTGAACAAAGCAAAAGATATACAAGTTTTCAATTTCTTAACTATCAATTTATGTTGTCTACCATATGTTGAACACTATCTGTCTCCCTTAAATTTATGGGAGGGGATGATAGCCATTTAAGGTTTTTAAAAATGACATTTTTTCGCTATCGAGTAGTTTTATATTTCTTATCGAAGAAACTGAAAGGTAGGGTGGTTTCTTGTCGAGGACTCGCATTCTTCCAGTTACCATAATTTGTGATCCATAAGTGAAGTCATCCTCAAATTTTCTGTCAAGTGTAACCAGAACAGTTAGATTATAATAACCATCGGTGATCGCACCAATGTAAAAATTATTGTTGGGTGATTTTTTGAAAATCATTTTTATATAACTAATTATTTCTGTAAATAAATTAAAATATGGTATACGGTATACAAATTATACAAATAATTTGTATAATTAATGAAACTTTTATTATGTATGTATGTATGTGTTTATTGTAGCCCCTCGGGGATTACAAGGCGCTTTTATAGGGAGCGTTCCCGAACCCTTTACAACCTTAAACCTCAACCTTCCTACCGCGACCTGGCCATATGCGACCTTTACATGCTTTTTGTCCCCCCCTCCCTTCGACCCTCCCCCTACGCATACCCCTCCCTCTTCCGTTTCTCTTTCTTTCTTCCTCTCTGTCCTCCTTCTATCATCCTCTCTCCTCTCTTTGCCGTCTCCTCCACTCCACCAACCTTGCTTCTCCTTCCTCCCGATCCTCGTCTCTTTCCTTCCTCCTTTTCCTTTTGCCTCCTTCTCCTCTTTCTCCTCTCG
>NW_011963245.1:0-3240 GCF_000949405.1 Vollenhovia emeryi
AATAAAACCGCTGGGCAGCTATGGGAGCAGCCAATCAAATCACTGGGCAGCTATGGGAGCAGCCAATCAAATCGCTGGGCAGCTATGGGAGCAGCCAATCAGAGCTCAGCTTCCCCCACCCCTCCCCCTGACCACGCCCCCGGCCACGCCCCTGGCGCCACTCTGTGACGTCACGTCTGGCGCCCCATAGTCCTCCCATATACTACTGATATTATTTAACGAGTAGTTGTTTATTGAGAATTTTTTATGTAATTCTAGATCAAGATCATTGACACCGATTAATCAGTTGTTGTTAACATTGAGATTTTATGCAACGGGTAATTTTCTGCGTGCTTGTGGTGATTTTAGTGGAGTAAGCATTAGTACTGCTTCCCGAGTCATCGCAAAAGTATCCATGACCATTGCTTCATTATCAGCAACAAGGATTAATATGCCTGAATCTAATGAGGAAATTCGTACAATGCAACGGGCATTTTATGAGATGTACAAATTCCCAAGGGTAATTGGATGTATCAATGGAACACATATTAGAATACAATCTCCTGGTAAGTTAAAACTATGAACTATAACAATAAGTATATAGACATTTAAACTGAAAATAATATATACATACTGTAGTTGTATTAACTTTGCAAAAGATTTAGAATTCTTATTTACTCATTTTATAAGTAACGATATTTATAATAAATATTTTTAGGAGGTGAACACGCAGAAGAGTTTAGAAATCGAAAAGGATATTTTTCTCTTAATACCCAAGTTGTTTGTGATCATAAAATGAGAATTATAGACATTGTGGCTAGGTGGCCGGGCTCTGTTCATGATGCAACAATCTTCCAACACAGTCGATTGCACCGAAAATTGGAGGAAGGCACGTTTAATTCCGGAATATTACTTGGTGATGGTGGATATCCAGTGAAGAAATATCTTCTCACTCCTCTTTTACATCCAACTACTGCAGCCGAAAATCTGTACAACAATGCTCACATACGAACGAGGAACATTGTTGAACGGGTATTTGGAGTATGGAAGCGTCGATTTCCAGTTTTAAGTTTAGGTATGAGAGTTAAAATGGAGACTGTGCAAGACATCATCGTAGCTACAGCAGTTCTACACAACATAGCCAGAAATCACAATGAAAAAGAACCTCCTGCGTGTTGCGATTTGCCTAACGAGGAAATTGGAGATAATAATGAGAATCAATTGGGAATTCAAGTAGGAGACAATAATGTCAGACAAGCACTTATCGATGAGTATTTTTCAAGGTAAATTTAATGAAAGTATAAATTATTTATACTACGCGCGCGCGAATTTAACAAAAATATAAAATATTCACATTTCAAAGTAAACATATTTTACAACTTTCTTATATCTGATCTTTATGTGTAATATCCTATAACTTCTTTATATCTAATTTGTATAATGTAATATCACATAACTTCTTTGGTATTATATAAAAACATATTACATATACTTTTTGTAGATTACGGAACTAGAACCTGCCTATTAGAACGGTTACTCCGGGTGCTGCAACATGAGGTCTATTATTAATATGCCTGTAAATTTACAGTTACTGTAAATAAAGAATATCAGTTGAACAAATCTACTATACTCTCTATGAATTGTATACTACACATTGTATATTGTACGAATTATCACGGAAACATACTTAGTATTCATCATCAATAACATTCGTCTCGAGTTTCTGTAATGTTAGTCTCTTAATCTCCGTATCTAACTTTAAATTTTGGATTGTCAGTTTAGTGATTTCTGATTTAGCCTCTATTTCTTGTAATAATAAATTTTTTTGTAATGCCAAAGTTTCGTTTTTCAACTGCAAGTTCTCTTGCATAGTCTGAGAATTTTCAGATGGTTTGGCTCGTTTGTTTTTAAAAATAAACTTAGCATCAGTTCCTACAATTGATTATATAATAGTTTAAAATTATTTCTTTTCATATTTCATGATATTTTACCTTCATTTTACCTACATACCTCCGTGTGTTTTATTTTGGTTAACAGAATCCACAGTATCTATTTTCCTTTTCTTCTGAGTATTTTTGGTATTCGCTGGTTTCATAAAAACACAATACGTTTAATACTTTTTTTAATACTGAAATAATGGAAAATTAAAACAAAATCTTTACCTGGACTTATTAATGCTGCTTTGGGTTCCACATTTTCCATATTTTCTGTTGTTTTCAAAAACAGATCTGTATAAAATGATTAAAGTAAAATTTATGTTGTTTTCCAAACTAGTGGTATAATATATGTACGCGTTAATGTTATTGTAGTTTACAATACTAACTATAATCCTCGACGTCTACAAAGTCGATATCGTCTTCCATAATACAAGGTCTTGTTTCTAAAAGAAAATATAATATGAAAAATCTAATCACTTACAATTAAACGTTTATTAGTATTACAAATTATGAACCATCTTTTTCTACATCTTGTTGTGTCGTCCACTGTCTTAAATCACTTGAACCTGTTCTGAAAAAAAATTACTGATCATGTGATATAGTTCTTATTTTATTTATGTACGATTATACAGTGGCGATTAATTATACATATTGCGAGTCATTATCAAATCTGGATTTAAGGCCCACCATGGTGTTTGGTGTTAATGATAATATTTTTTCTTCGCAAGGAGTCAAAGTCACGGCACACTGACCACCACCGGTTTTCGTTTGCTCACTTTTGAGCAACGAGCATTTTTTGCGAATATTTTTTTTTATTGTATCATATTTAGAACGAATCGTTTTCGTCGTGCGAGGAAAATTTCCCGAAGCAGCATTAAATTCATTGCAAATTTTTTCCCAAGCTTCGTTTTTATCTTTCCACGTTGTTGCGTCAGTTTTTTTATTTTCGACAATATGTTTATATTGTAATGTAATGTCTATTAATAAATCGATCTCAGTTTTTGTGAAATTTACTCCTCTTTTTTCCTTCTCCATTATATATATAATTATAATCTCAAAAAAAAATTTTTTCTCTCGCACAATCGACACAATACTCTCGCACTAACCTCACTTCGCTGACAGAATACGATAACTTATAGCAGACAGTCTCTCTGCTTATAGTAAAATTCTAGTTCCTTTTGTGTCGATAGTTGGTAGTATTAAGAATAGCTATCTGTTAGATATGTAACCAGAGGTTTCAGTGATGAAAATGAATTTTTAGTTATCTGACAGATATCTTTATCTGGAAGGTAGCTATTCGGAGGTGTGAAGAAATCGGGCATTA
>NW_011963246.1:0-3240 GCF_000949405.1 Vollenhovia emeryi
AAAAATTGGCCTTCGACCTTTATTTTAGTATTTACTGTACAATTTATCGACATATTACCTATATCTTACTTAGTACTTACTAACTAAGGGAGGGCGTATTATGCCTGTGAGGCAGGCAGCACCTTAGGGGTATATATACAAGGGAACTTAGCCTATTCCTATCCTTCTTCCTACTAGGGTTGAGGCATTGAAGGTCCGGTACTCTGCTATTCCTCCGATCAGAGTCCTTGATGTCAGGATCTTTAAGTCTCCAGTGGTTATGAAGCCAAGCATTCTCAGTTGTTCCGCTGATTTGGCGCTCCATATGCCCTTCCACGATAGCGTGGCCGAGCCAACGATGATGGTTCGTACCCCATATTCCCTCTTGATGGCGTTCGTGGTTGCGGGGTGGCTGTAGTATTCGACTTTCTTTTTGTGTGCTCTATCCAGGTCCGTCTGTTCGCTCACTATTTGGGCGTCTATCACGACCGCGGTTTCTCCCAGCACCGCCACCAGGTCCGGCTTTCTCAGGCCTTCCGTTGTCTGGAGGTGAGGCTCCTTGTGTACCGCGTATCCTCCGCTGCTGATTCTCCGTGTGATATATGCCGGCACAGCGTCATGCCTCCTGATCCGCTGGGCGTGGGTACGGTGGCATTGCTGTAGCACATGGTTGAGTGTTTCTTGCGCCAGGCATCCAGCCCTGCATCTCCTATCTCCCGTTCTGCCTCTGGTCGTGCGTGATTTGGTTGGCATGGCGCTGATTCTCATTTTGACACAATTTATGTAGTCCTTTCCCGAGAGAAATCTCGTGCCATCCGCTACCCACTGGTGTTGGTGGGGGGTTTTCGATGAGTCTTTGAGTCCGCTCCCGTCCACCGAGTCGTAGAGCTTCCTCTTCCACCTGTCGTTAACCATTTGTTGGGTGGTATGAGTCGTGCCATGGTCCGTGAGCCTCCTGTTACATTGGGCTATTTCATTGCTCGCGTATTCGCTGAATCCCTGTTGGTGATGGGTTCTTTTGGCTGCAATGATTCTGCCTCGCCTTTGAAGTGGGGCACACCATCTCATGGCCGGGATCCCCAGTCCGCCGTCCTTGATCGACGCATGGAAGTAGGATGTTGGTACATCATGTGGGAGTGCCAGCCATTTCCTCATCGCCGAGCGGACCAGTTTGTCCACTTTGTTTAGTGTTCCAACTGTGACCGCCCCCAGCGCCAGTTGGTAGTACAGTCTTGGTAGTGCGACTGTTCGGAGAGCGTACAATCGCTGCTGTGGCTTCAATGGTGCCTTTCCTAGGTTTTCGAGTAGCGGTGTTAGTACTTCCGTGGGACGGCATTTAGTGCGACCTTCGGGGGTGAAGTAAACCCCCAGGTACTTCCATCGCGCCTCGCGACCAATGGCAGGCAGATGCTCCCCCAATACCTGGAAGATGGTACTCGTGTCCACCATCGTCTTCTTGGTGTGTTTGTTCGCTATGATGCTGACGGTCATGCTCTTTCCAGTGTTGATTGACATGCCGCAGTCCGCCAGGTAACTCGTCGTGACGTCGATTAGGCGCTGGAGGCCCGCTGGAATAGAGGCAAACAGGAGCATGTCGTCCGCGAACGCGGCTGCGTTAATCGCTGTGTCTCCCATTCGGACCCCAATGTCGTCGGGGAGTTGTTTCAGGAGGCCGTGTGTGAGCACATTAAATATTACTGGAGATAACGGGTCTCCCTGTCTTACGCCTCTTTTTGGGCGTCGGAAGCGAGAGGTCCACCCCTGTCCCTCGAGACGCGTGCATGATCTCTCATACACATCTTTGAGGTATTCAGTCATGGGTATTGGCAGGCCCATGTTCCTCAGGGCGGTGATGATGGCCGGGTGTGACACCGAGTCGAACGCCTTGCTTACATCTAATGAGGCCAAGTACACCGGTTCGATTTGTTTTCTGTGGAATCTGAGGATGGTGTCCAGCAGGAAGACATTATCTGTACATCCATCGGTCTCTCTGAAGGCCCGCTGTCGATGGTCGATATCCAGCTGGACCTCCATTCGTTTGGCTAGGATCTTATGTAGCCCTCTTAGCATGACCGACGGGATTGTAATGGGCCGAAATTCTCCAGGTTCACGCGCATCCTTTGTTTTCGGCAGGAATATCGTGCGTGATTGGAGTAGGTGCTCCGGTAGTCGGCCACACCACATCAGGAGGTTGTAGATCCTTGTCAACACCCCCGCGGGGACCGAGCGGAGAATGCGCGCGGATAGTCCGTCCGGACCCGCCGCGGTGCTGGCTGCAGGTCGGCCCAGCTTGATCTCCTCCATCCTGATTGGGGCCCATATGCCATCCACAGTGGGGGCCCTTTTTGATGCCGGTGTACTGTCGGAATGCGTGTTCATTATCTGATTCCAGTAAGGCTTCATGATATCCGAGGGAGGCTGTTCGACATTTCCTAGGTTGTCTAAGATTGATGTTATGCATCTTTTCCTATCTTTACTCCATAATTTTTGGGTGATCGCGTAGGCTTGTCGTCTTGCCTCCCTCTTCTTCACTTGGCCCACTGGTACCCCTTGTCTATTTTTCGGTTTTCTTCCTGGAGTAGAGATGGGGAAGACTTCCCGCAGGTACAGCGTGAGCTTGCGTAGGGATTCTTCTTTGCCTGATCGTCTGGCATTTTGCGCTATTTGGTGTATTTGATTGGCTCCGAAGTTCGTGGTTCGAGGTTGGGGCAGTGATTCCAGAAGTTCTAGAAATGCCTCATCGGTGGTCTCCTCGGCTTCTTCATCTTCGGGCTGAGAATCGTCCAGGTTGTTCGTGGTTATTTGTTCTCTGAAGTCCGCCACTAAGGATTTGTAATCCTCCCTCCTCCTTCTACCTTTGATGGCTTCCAAGGTTCTTAATGGAAAGAGTCCGAGAAGCTCCTGATTCATGAACCGTGGCGGTTCCTCCCTCAGGGCCAGCTCGGCCTCCTTCCTCGCCATGAGAGAGATCTCTTCTGGGGTCCATCTCGTTTTGTCCGTTGGGGCGGCCTGTTTTGCGTCATACCACTCCTTGTGGACCCTTTGTTGGTGGACTCCTTTGCCTCTTGCTGTTTGGAAGCCTCTGTTGCACCCCGGGAATTCGCATAGGAAGTTGGCTGGCTCCTCTGGTAGGGGTATAGCTGGTGTGGGAAGGCCTGTGGGCCTCCCACGTTCCTCCGAGGCTTGGTTCCTTGTATTTGCAGGGCCAACTAGTACGAGCGGAGGGGCTGGCAACCCCAGGGCTCGGGAGAGCTCCTTAAG
>NW_011963247.1:0-3240 GCF_000949405.1 Vollenhovia emeryi
GGAGAAGATCATGTAGATTTCTCGTACCAATTTGTTAAGGACAGCAGTAGCAGATATATGGAGTACATAAAAAATAACAGACCTAGCAAAAGCATTGTTGAAGGCACATCTGTGAACTCAATTGGGAACCCTACCAAACATCACAATTATTATAAATTCTCCAAATCGTATTTTATGGTAAATGCATTGTTTGATATTCGTTATTATTTTGTAGAAATCAAACGTACTATAACATTATGTTACCTGATTTTGTAATATCCAAAATGTTTTAACTTTTCTATAATAATATAGAGTTCTGGTGGTTTCTCTTTTTTAATGCTCTACACTTGTACAACATGTCCAAAGTCTATGAAAACCGACGAGGCCCATCCTATCGTTCCATTGTAAGTGAGAGAAAATGACAAAGCCATTACAACTCCAATCACTCTTCTGTATCAAAATCATACTATATCAAATTTATTTTATTTTAAGCTACACAAGGACACATGTGGATATTCTAGCCCCATTCGGAAAAATAATGCTGAGCCTTCATATAAAACAAAAGAAATCTTTTGTAGTTTTGGACATTGCACGAGACTTGCCAAAACGTTTTTAGATAACATTTGTAAGTATATTCGTTCTAAATTTAGACATAGCGTTAGTTTTTCGATGAAATAGTTGGTATAATCTTTCTTTTTATCGATTAAATTGATTTCTTCCAAGCGTTGGCAGGCAAAAAACAATCTACCCCAGCTGTCCTTATTAATTATCCTGTATTTGTATCTGTCGCTAATATATCTTGTAATATATCCTGGGTGGTTTCTATCAGAAAGAAAAGACCAATGTAACGGTTTTCTAATCATTGCAAGAGGTAATCACACACATTTCAATAAACAATATGATAAGATGTATTAAAACGAAATGTGCCACACGTACATGTCCTGAATGCTTAGCTTTCGTAAGTTTTTGCACTCGGCGAGAGCATCGAAACCTTGCGATGTAATAAAACCGCCAAATAAATCTAATATTTCCAAGTCTGGACAAAAATTTTTCAGTTGTATTACAATTGAGTTTAAATTCAAACTGTTTTGTTCATGTCTAATCCGAAGCCTCTCACGCAATATCGCCTGACATAGACGATTTAATACTACTGTTCACATTTAAGTCACGTATTCGACGATTTCTGTCCAGTATTGCACAAACAATTTCAACTGTTATAGATGTACCTTTAAGGTTTAACTTTTCTAAAAATTATAAAAAATGAGATACACAAATGCATTTCCGCGGCAATTACAACAGCTGAGATCCAATACTAAAAAAAACAAATATACTATATGGTTAATCACATACAATTTACCAATATCTTAATAATCACAGTTATTTATGTACCTTTCAAATTACTGCATATTCTCGCAATTTTAAGTAAAGCATTGTCATCAACAAATTCACAGTTAGTTAATCGTAAGTGCGTTAACTGCGCACCGCAATTGTCAAGCAATTTTATGAGATGCGAGGAAGAAATATCGCTTGATGTAAGATCCACTTGTCGTAAATATTCCCATCTGGATGCAAAGTGTGACACAATATTGTCAGTAATATAGTCAATATAAAGGGAATGCATATCGCACATATTTAGTATATTCAAACACGTAAAAAGAGAGCGATCTCGTGTTAAACCCTTCAGGCGTTTATTCGTTCTACTCACGCGGCACAACGATCTTAGATCCAAGTGTTATAATATTTTTAGTATTACTTCATCCTGCAAACATAAAATATATAATTTTAATACATGAGATAACATTAATTATATTACTATGAAAATAGACTTTTTGTATACTTTACAGAAAGCATAAAAAAACTGTAACGTGGTTGCATCTCGGATTCATTCAAAGAGGATTTGATATCTTTTGTAGTCTGTGCACAATTTGAGCGTAAGTCGCTGCGAACATACGAACAAATTTATTTTCATTATAAAGAAAATAAGAATAGATTAAATATTACTTATAACATCGATGATCATAATACCTCTGAGAAATAATACAATATTCAGAAAAATTCTCTCGGAGATACGTTATGTCCCAGTATGCATGTTCATAAATAGATGTAAAATTATCAGTGCTCAAATACTTGTTCTTCACATTTTTTAATATACTAGTGAAAATTCCTTCCGAATTTTTAGAACGCATTAATTTTGATGTACCGATAAGCATCACAGCTGCTAAATGCGTCTCATAATACAGAAAACTGTACGTAAATTTTAATCTAATCCTTTTGGTTTTGAAGTCACAAAACTGCAAAGGCGGGGAAAATAGCCGTGGTTTATTTGGTAAAGAACTCTGACGTTTGCCAGTCCATAATGGAAACCACCGATTTTCCTGTGAATTTTGAGCCCTTTGAGTTACATACCCAGGAGCACGCGTTTCGTGTATAGAAACTCTGATCGGATATACGGCTATATCAAACTCGAGATCTTCAAAATTAATAGTAAATTGAATTATAAACTTTTTGAACACAAACATACGAGTATACTCATTAAGCATATTTATCAATTTATCAATTCAATTGTTACTTACCAATATAATTATAAAGAACGCTGCTATCATCGTCTGGTTCATTACGTGGGGGTGGTATACGTGTTTGTTTATGCCAAAAGGATGTCGAGATTTCGAAACCACCGGATCTCTATATTAAAAAAGTTAAAATATGTCGTATCTTACAAAATCTTGTAGCACAATCATATTACGATTTTGTACATAACAACAACATATACAATGTTAGGAATGCACATACCATAATAAATGAATTTGGTAAATCTTCCTGGTTTAGCACAAATACACATTTGAGAGGTTTCCCAATTAGGTTCTTACAAGTATCATTTATAATTAGTTCGCTAGGTCTATTCCTTCTGACATGCTCCATAGCTCTAGTACAACTGTCCTTCACAAATTGCGGTATGAAATCAACATAATTTTCTTTTACTATTACTCTGCTGACAGAAGGATATTGGTCTTCATCCGTCACATCTGACGTGTAATCAGGTAATCCCATATTCACTATCTGTGAAAAAGATGAAAGAAATGGATGTAGTAATTTTTTAGCTTTTTAAATATATGATAAAATATTATAAAATGGCTGTGTTGCGTACAATAACATGTCAACTCGACGGATACACGGATTTATTAGCAAGAAATTAGATTCCTGCAAGACTCGCAGCTTCGGCAAGTAATTGCTTAGCATCGGCATACTAGAAAAATGAAAAAA
>NW_011963248.1:0-3246 GCF_000949405.1 Vollenhovia emeryi
AGTAACAAAATATATTCGGTCGTTGGAGCTTATACTTGGTGCTTTTTTTACCTTTTTTAAAAAGGTAAGTTTTTTAGTATCATATACCTATATTGTTTCCTAAATGGAATAAAATTGATTCCAGGCACTAATCAACAAATAAATGATGTCGGGACTCAGAAAACATGTTCTGTTGCGATACCTAAATCGTGGAGCGTTTCCCAACTTTCAAATATGTCTAGACAAAAACTCCTATTCTCGTATGCTAGAATGATAACGAAAAACAAAGTAGAGGTGCCAATAATTCAGAAGTGTGTAACTCTCTATTCTGATAAAACACTACGTTATCACGTTTATGGACATCTCGTTAATTCAAAGGAAGTAATGCTTGTTGAAGTCTTGGATAAAACCGAAGCATTGCCAAATATTTTGGATACATTTGAGAGAATGAATGTATGCAGTGGCATGGGCACTATTAATGTTCATTATTTGCAAGTTGATAATGTATTTAAAGACTATCTTCAGCAATGGCACCACAACAACTGCTCTCTAATCTCGAAAAGTAACAGATGCGACAATTGCTTGAAGTAACGGAAAGTACAATTGCAGAAGGAAGCAAGATTTAAAAAGCGCAAAACATTGTATCGCATTTTTAGCTCGTCAAATCCAGTAGAAAAAACAAAATTAATAATAATGCAAAAAAGAAATAGTTACGAAAGACGTAAAAAGAATCGCGCTAGAAAACGAGTGGCGTTGCTACTGCAATCGTTGAGGGATAAAAAAGATGAAATGTCGAAGATCAATGCTGAAAGCTTTGAAAAAAAGTTTTGATTTGGACGGTCCAACCACTCAAAAAATTGTGCTCAAGGAAATAGTAGAGGCTGCGATAAAGAAAGATGCACAAGGTCGGCGCTACACAGAGGAGTGGATAATGTTATGTATATTAATGAACATTCGCTCACCGGCGTACTATGAGTTTCTACGCAAAAATAATGTTCTACCATTGCCCTGTACACGGACGATTCGTGGCTACTTTTCTATCATTGATATGAAATGTGGTTTCGATATTAACTTTTTGCAACTTCTCAGGAAGCATTTTGAGTGTAAACCAATTCTACAACGTCACGGCGTGCTTTTATTCGATGAAATTAATTTGCGAAGGGCTATCTCAGTATGCTCGAAAAACCTTACCTACCTTGGCTTGACTGATTTTGGCAACAACGGGCCACAATCTACCGACATTAATGATCAAGCTACTCATGGTCTAGTTATCATGTTCCAATCGCTTACTGATACATTCACACAACCTATTGCTGTTTTTGCGTCGAAAAGTCCTGTTAAAGGGGAAGAATTATCAAAATTAGCGGTTAAAGCCATTGCATACATTGAAGAAAGTGGAGCAAGAATTCACGGGATTATTGCTGATGGTGCATCTACAAATAAGAAAATGTGGTCGCTATTAGGTATCACCAGTTCTATTAATGACACGAAAACATGGTTTAGCCATCCTCTGGATAGCGAACGAAAAGTTTTCGTGTTTTCTGATACGCCGCACCTGATAAAAACTACTCGGAACCGGCTACAGAATAAAAGACGATTGAAGGTGAGTTTCGAAATTAATAAAACTAAATTCTGAATTCCTCAAATATGAGCTAAAGTAATAATAAACGGAATAGGTGCAGTGGAAATGCTTTAAAAAATTATTAACTATTAGTTAATTAAATTTTATGTGTACAATTTTAATAGATAAATTCAACAAGCGGTTATATCGACTGGAAGTACTTTGAAACCTTGTACAATATCGATAGTCAACACGTGGCAAATACTAGAGTGTGTCCGAAAATAACAAAAAGGCACGTTTATCTCGATAATACTTAAAAAATGCGCGTACGACTTGCGACTCAGGTATTTTCTTTTATTCATTTATGTATAATTGAATTTAGTGACAAATAATAAGAAGGCACAGTTTAATTTATTATATGTCAATGCGAAATGAGCATCTATAAAACATTGGCCATTCCTCTATTTTTGTAGTAGAAACTCCGAGTATAATTCGTTGAATCCAATTTTACGTTTTACATTTCATCATAATATTTAACGGGTTTCTTCCTTTTACCTTAGTATTCCTTTATTGCAGATTTTTAGCAATTCTGTTGCTGATGGCTTGTCATTCTATTTGTCTCAAAAGTGCACACTGCTCGAAGGATGTGAAGAGACAATCTCTTTCTGTAAGCGTATGAACGATTTGTTCGACGCGTTAAACCGTAAATCTCCTAATGAAGGGCTTACTCCGGATAGCAAAAACTTCAAGGTAATCTTATATCTAATAATTCGAACGCTTGCGTAATAAGTGAGAATACAATAACATATTGAAAGTACAGCACGATATATAATATTGTGACGTCCGCTCGGCGCGATGTTCCGCTGTCGGCACAACACCCCGCGCACTCGCGTTCGTGTCGGTACGTCGCCTTTCTTACTCGCGCACCGCGCCACGGGTAAATGAGAGAGAGAGGATTAAAAGGAACAAGGAATCTTTATTGACAGTTAATCACACGTCTTCTTTCTCGAAAACTCGGGACAATTCTAATTAATCAATGATAAACATCATCTCATCGGTCCTTAGCGACCGGCGTCTCCATGCGCCGCAACTTCAGCCCACAGCTGGCGCGTATCCATCGGGTGACCGACGCAACACCTCGCGGGCGTAACACTGCCCCCCTCCTCTTCGGATTGTCGTCCCGACAATCAAAGGGGGAACAGCCTTCCCTCGGTCCTCTCGAAGATTTCGGACTTCAGGGTGAGAACAGGACTCCAGTCCTTCTCCCCTCCGGGACAGTCCCCAACCGGATTTTCCTGGGAGAGACAAACAGTCTTCCCCCCACCGGCTCCAAGGCGACTCCTTCCCCAAGTCCATCTGCACACATGCAGATCTGTACCGCATAAATTCACGTCCTCTTGACGTTGTTCTTCGACGTCATCTTCAACGACGACGACGACGACGACGTCCACGACGACGACGACGACGAAGCCGATGATGACGTCCCTCGATGTCATCCTCTTGCAAATCTTCAGACAAGGGGGGGGGGAATTCTTTTCGTGGACCCAACGCCGTTTAAGGCTCCCCGAGTCCCTACCCTGGCATTTGCCCAGAGTCCACACGGGAAAACCACGATCAAAAAACCGCGGGAAGGGCAGTCTTCTTTTAAACAAAAAAAAAATATCACACAAGGTAGGAGGGAAGTCCTTAAGTTGGAAGGCAGGATC
>NW_011963249.1:0-3242 GCF_000949405.1 Vollenhovia emeryi
CTCTCCACTGTACATAGTCGTTCTGGTAAAATATATAATTTAGTTCCTTCCCAGATGCTTCTGCTCATTTAACCACTCAACCTGTTTTCCCATTTTCCCTTGTCTCCCTATGAGACACGCGTCCCCGTAAAAATCGGACGTAACAACCCGAATCAAATGATGCATTGTGAGCAACCATTAAGCACGGCTTTATAGATAGATTCAAAAATTGTTGCAAAGAACAAAGAGCCTCCTTTATAGTAACACAGTTAACTTTTTGATTACGTAAATATAATGAATCATTTTTTTGGGTTAAACCTGTCACTTCTGATGCAAATCGTTTAATCTCTTGAGTGGGTTTTACGTAAACGTCGAAAGTATAATCGTCAAATTTTGCAATATATCAGCATTCCTTTCAGACCCTGAGGTCTCTAAATCAAAATACACGAATGTAAATTCATTTTGTATTACAAAAGTGTTTTGAGCCATTTCAAGTATCTTCAAAATCTGAGGGTCCAAAGAAATATTTAACTCTTTTCTGTCAATTTCACAGCCACAATTGGATTTATATTCGATTCCTTCAGTTCTTTCCGTCTTTTTCCTTAAATTTTCCCTTTCGTTAGCCAATAAATTTCTGCGACATTTTGATGCTGGCAATTCAGCTTTTAAAGCTCGTCGTAATCTTACTTTGTCCTTATTTTTTGCAAAACTTGCAGTATGCTTGCCTGATGAAACACATAGTTTTTCATTCACCTTCAATAAATGAATTTCGCCATCATTTTTACTGCAAACTGCACTTGCTAAGCGATAATCAGCTGATTCACTGAGACTGTAACAACGATTTTTCGGTGCTTTATGAGCCATCATGTTATTTACGCTTTCATTTGCTTGGCTCGAAGCAACAACTGCAAATTTAGCAGCATTATCTGCGTATTTTGAAAAAATATTCATCAGTTTATTATAGAGCTCAACATCCTTTAGCAATATTTTTTGAGATTTCCTACTGTTCAGCTTTCGGGAACACCAATCTCCACAATTTTTGTGTTGAGCAAAAACATGGTCTGGTATACTACGCAAAGCAGCTGCCAGTTCAGAAATTTTACCCTTATTTTGACCAATAGCGTAACTGAAGCATTTTTTAAAGTGAGGAATTGTATCTTTGTTTCGCATTTCTTTATGAGTTTTTTGCAATTCATATAAATCACTAACAAAATGTTTTCGCAAATGATTTATATCAGCTAACTTGAAAACTTTTTGACTATTACCTCGACGTACGTTAGCTATAGTGGAACTGTCTTCATCACCTATTAGTACACGAACGCTAACTGCAGCTTCTTGAAGAATAGTGCTGTTATTTACTAAAAAAGCTCCAACATCTGGCTCCATTGCCTTTGCACTACCTTTAAAGTTTTTTCGACAGTCGTGATCATTCTTTTCTCGACCGTTATCACACATTTTACATTTGCGATTACGTGTCGCGAAATCCAATATTTTGCCACTTAAAAATCCGATGATCGTTCCATAACCGTTTAAACTATCATAACTTCTTCCGTTACCTCGTTTACTCCAACCCATATCATATGACACAATAATGTTTACAATATTCCCTAAAGCTGCATCAAAGTTTTCGAGAGTATGAACTGACGTATTATTTGGAGCATGATTTGAGGAGTTGGAGGATTATGAAAGGATGTTCATAAAGGGATAAATTTCATTGACTATTTCTGGTGGCCTGCAAAATGTAATAAAAGCAAGGTAAAAAGTAGTAGTAGTAGTAGTTCTTTATTCTGCGGTGCACAGAATACGGGCCACCGCTCCGCTTACAACTCTTCTTCCGCCGCTTTCTCGGCCCGCCTTTTTCTTAATCCTACGCCTTTTCTAACTCACTATTTTACTCTGCCGAGAGAGAGAGACCACCCATTCTCCGCATCATCAATCACCCTTACATCCATTCCTCCATTCATCCTGGCTTCCGTTTCCGCTGCTCTTTCCTTCCATTCCATCTCCTCCTCGTTCTCTTCCTCCTCTATCTTTCCCATTCTCCACTCCTCTACCTTTTTCAACCACATCTCTCCCTCCCCTTTCTCCCCTAGTACTACTCGCATCATTTCCTGCCATCCTCTTTCCCTCCCCCACCCTGTACACTCATCCCACACATGTTCCCACGTCTCCTCCTCCCTCTCACATACCCTGCATTTCCTTTTTTCTGCTTCCTCCCAATATCTCCCCTCTCTCATTTCCTCTCCTAATCTATATCTAGCCACCCTCTGCCACCTTTCCTCCTTCCCTTTTTTAAATACTCCGGTATTCCTTTCCCCTTTATCCATTTATACCTCCTATTACATCTTGTGACTCCTCTATTTTCTTCCATCTTTCCTCCTCCTGTCTACCTCTCTCTTTTTCCACCATCTCCTCTCCTCTTAGTTCCCCCCTCTCTCGCTCCTCCTTTCCACCTCCTCTATCTTCCACCCCTTTTCCTCTTAAAAGCCCCTTCTTTCCCTCTCCCATTCCCCTCTTACTTCACCCTTTTTCGCTCTCTCTCTCCACTCCTCCCAGCACCACTTTTCTATCTCTCCTCCTCTTCCCTCCCCTAGCTTCCTTTCATATCCCCATGCTCTCATCCCTGCCTTCCCTCTTATTTTCTCTCTCATAAGTTTCTCTCTTACCATATAACCCGGCGTATTCCAACCTACTCCTATTATCCATCTCAAATACCTGTCCTGCAATCTCTCCACCTCTTCCCTTTCCCTCCACCCCCATATCTCCACCCCGTAACTCACCACCGTCCATACCAGCTTATCGAACAGCCATATTCTCCTTGCCCAATCATTCCCAAATTTCCTTTTCCCTATCCCCCATACTTCCCTCATTACCACCGCCCCCTTCTCACCCTCTCTTTTATATGTTCCGTACACTTCCCATTTGCCATAATCATATACCCCAAATACTTATACTTCCTCACCTCCTCTAATTCCCTCCCTTTCCATCTCCAGCTCACCTTTTTCCATCTCCCACCTCCTTTCCTACATCTCATTACCTTCGTCTTCTCTACGTTCACCTCTAACTCCTTCTCCTCCATGTATTCCTCCAACCTTTTTATCATCCTAACCATTCCCCCCTCACTCTCTGCCACCACTACATCATCCGCATATGCCAACGTCCATACTTTCCTTCCTCCCACTTTTACCCCCCCCCCATCCTTCTCCCTCCAATATCTCGTCCATGTCTGCTAACATTAGTGTGAACAGACATGGACTCAGCGG
>NW_011963250.1:0-3242 GCF_000949405.1 Vollenhovia emeryi
CTGCGGGAAATCGCGAGTATTTTCCTCTTTTAGATTATTAAAATATAAACTGCCTGATTAGGAAATCATGACCCGAATGTCTCCTACATCCTCTCGATGCAATTTGTTCTCTATTTCCCCTTGCTCTACACACTCTACATCTGCATTGTCATCCTCTCCTTCGTCTTCATCTCCATGCACCAGGGCTCAAGTAACCTGATCTGCATTTACCTCTAATACATAATCAACTAGTCGATTATCCTCTTATGCATTCTCCTCCTCTCAAGCCTCCTCCTGAAGATCTTCATCCTCTATTCTTTTGCGTAACTCTCCAACATCTTTCCATACGCGCTAATGACGAGTATATTATCCATTCAAGAAAAATATTAAATTAGGTATGTTTAAAATAATTAATTAATACATAGGTATGTTTAAAATAATTAAATTAATACATACTTCTAGGATAATTCTGTTCGACGATGTCAGTTGATTTGCTCCTCTTCTGTGATTATTTGAGCCACAATATCTCTCTCTACATTAAATATACTTCTTCACCTGTCTGTTTAAGTAGGTCTTGTCTACAAAAACCTACGTTCAAAAACTTTATCTCCCCCTCCTTACGCTATTATTTTCACGGTCTTAGTAATCCACAACAACCCTGCTGGTTCGATGGCATTTAGAGAGAATTAATTTATTACGTGCAAGTTTAACATAGGAGAATATGATACATATTTGGCGTATCAATTTTTAATTTAGAGTATTTGTATATACAGGTTGGTCTAAAAGTCACGGTACGATGGTGTTATTATGAAAAAGAATAGTTATACTCGCAATTACTCGCAGGGGTTAATTCGACCCACGGTTACGTAGATTCTCTCGAAACAGTATCTAATTGACTCCTAGGGGTCACTTGAGGGTTAAATCAATTATTAGAGGAATTGCTCTCAAAATCGAGTGATTCGGACATCACTCGAAGCAACACACACACACACACACACACACACACACACAGGTGTAAATCCGATCGTGCAACCTCCACGCGGTACACCTTGAATAATGCAAATGGTGGCAGTACTGTAACTTTCAAGCTTCATAACTCGAAAAATACTTAATAAAAAAATACTTTGTTAGAGTGTGTAGTGTTCCTTGCGGAGACTCAGAGGTGATCTCTCGTTCGTTATTTTTGGTCGCCCTGAAAAGGGCGGTTTGCGTGTGTCGCCCTGAGAAGAGCGGTTGCGAGTCTTCTTCGGGGCTGTCTAGGCCTGCCGTGCTTTGCGTTCCTCTCGGTGAGGATCTTTGTGCCAGTCTTTGCGTTCCTCTCGGTGAGGATGGTTGTGCCACGTCCACAGGTACGATCTGGGATTCGGTCGAACCCTGCGGGGTAGTCTGAGTGGCTGCGTCGACGGTGGCTGTACTGCAGTGGACTTGGGTTCCCTGCATTCGGCGGTAGACTCCACGGGAGGTAACTGTGTCCCAGTATCGGTGGAGGTCTAGGCCGCTGGAGTAGTCGTGGATCCGAGGGTGGTCCGGGATGCGACGGTGGCAGAGGCGGGACGAGCCCTTGGCTTCCTGGTGGATGTCCTGGTGGTGGCACGTCTCGGGTACGTCGACGGACTCGTGGCAGAGTCTCGTCGTGGTGCCAAGGCCCTCAGGAGCTCTCTTGGGTAGAAGTCGAGGCCCGTGGAGCTCGCTCGAGGAAGTGGTCGAGGCCTTGCAGAAGCTCGCTCGAGCGAAGATGCCGAGGCCCAAGGGGCTCGCTCGGTGATGATACCGAGGCCTAGGGAGGCTCGCTCGGCGATGAGACCGAGGCCTAGGGAGGCTCGCTCGGTGATGAGGCCGAGGCCTAGGGAGGCTCGCTCGGTGATGAGACCGAGGCCTAGGGAGGCTCGCTCGGTGATGAGGCCGAGGCCTAGGGAGGCTCGCTCGGTGATGAGGCCGAGGCCTAGGGAGGCTCGCTCGGTGATGAGACCGAGGCCTAGGGAGGCTCGCTCGGTGATGAATCCAAGGCCCGAGGGGCTCGCTTGGATGAAAATACTCGAGGCCCGTGGGGCTCGCTCGAGGAAATACTACAGACGACTACTGGCACTCGCGAATCGTCTCCGACGAGAACACTTAATGAATTTTCATCGCCGCCGAGGGTCTTAATATACCCATCGCCACTGAATTCTGAATGCGAGTATGCTGCCAGCGCTGTGTCCATCTATCGGCGGCGCGCCGTACTACCGCCGCGCGCCGTGTCGTCGGCGCTCGCAGGAGCGGCGCCGTGACGTGTGGTGCCCGCGCGCCTGATGTGGCGTGGGACGCCACAGAGTGTTTTGGAAAGCTCTCGAAGAATGCTGCATGAATGTGCAATAAAAAGTGGGATATCCCATTTAAAAAATTCGATGTGACCTTCACGTGACCTTGACAACGCTATTCAAGGTTATACTAATATCACTATCTAATGCATAACATAAAACCCTAGAACTTTTGTATATAACATTTTTTTCAAAAATGCTTTGTTTTCGAAAAATTTGACTAGTCCGGGACTTTTTCCCAACCCTGTATATCAACCCACAAACGCATTCACAGTGTATAATTTTTTCGCTTAACAATAACTCCTTCTGCATTTGTGGACCGATCTTCATGCAACCGGGCTTTAAGTTTTCCAAATTTTTCGGGGGAGGCTGCTATGGGTTTTTATTAAGTTTTGCCCACCCACGCACCCACACCCCCATTCACACTTTTTGTTTGTTTGTGACACCCTTTTAGAATACCAGTTGATCGATTTAAAAAAAAAATTTTTTTAAATATTCTATTCAGGAATTTTTCAAATTTTTCGAAGGTAGATATATATCAAACCACCCACGCATTCACAGTGTATAATTTTTTGCAATAATGTATACATTTCACCATTAGATTTTGTAGCATCACTTTTGAAACACCCATTATAATGAAAAAGTGTTCATGTACGGATTCCATGAAATTTCAAACTTCTATAACTCAAAAACTAATCAACCGAATATTACTCAATTATATATGAAATCGGGGTAGAAAAGACTGGAAAGAATAATAGAATTACACATAGCCCGATATCTTGAATATTTAAAAATTTAATCAGGAATTTAAACGTAAATATACATATACATGTATGTATAAACTGAACCCTTGCACCGATTAAAGTGAAATACAATACCAACCCTCTCCTAATGACACTAAATAAATGTGCCAAAGTAGAGGGCGATATCTAAAAAATTGCGGAGGTGAGAGGGCGAACAATTTTT
>NW_011963251.1:0-3243 GCF_000949405.1 Vollenhovia emeryi
TTTATATTATATATATATTATATATATTATAGTACATGCTCGGTCAACTAATTGATCTCGAGCATTTCTATTTACTTTATTTTAGGTGTTTAATGGTCACACGCTTGACCAAGTCGATCGTCATCTTATTAGCATTTACTCTACGGTCCTTCGACGTCATAAACAACATAAGCTGCCATTGCAGCTCCTCAATTATCATCCTTAACTATATTAGGTGTAAGAATTAAACTTGTGCACTATAAGTGTCACGGAACTAAGCAACGTCGACTCCGCAGTATCGAGATTAACAGCTACGCCGGATACGCGGAGGCGCTGGCAGAGCGGGGGGAGAGGGGAGGGGGCGTGCGCTTTTCGCCGGCTCCCGCCTTCTTCTCCCTTTCGAGTCAGTGACCGCTTCTAAAAAACCACCATTTGCCATTACTACCGTTCGCTTCCCCGCGAACGCCCGAGGGCAGCTTCCAAGTCTTCTTACGGAGGACATACGGGGTAAAACCCATTTGCCATTGCCACGGTCGCTTCCCAGCGAACGGTTGAGGGCAGCTACTACGGGGAGAGGTTCGTAAGAACATCTCATGCAAAAGGGGGCGGCTTCCTCCGCCATTGGCAGCGCCCTAGCGGCAATATTAGTTTTGAGTGCCATCGTCTCTTGATCGAACGAGGAGACGCCGAAGGGCTAATCCTCTCGATATACTCGGGCCGGGAGGACACGCCCGTGGGCTCATCCTCTCGGCATTCTCTAGGTGCAGAGCGCGCCGGTCCGGCGCTCCGTGACCCGCGCGCAGGCGCGCGAGCGCCGGCCGCTGCGTAGTTCGCCGGCCGCCGCTAGGCGCCGCATGGCGGCGGCCGGCAACTCGGAATCAAAATTCGGTCTCGGGGGTTATATAAGGAGACCCGCGAGGAGCTCAAAGCAAGATTCCAATGGGGTAACCTATCGGGACGTTTCCCTGGCTGGAAGAGTCCTCGATACCAATCGCTGTCGTTCTTAACGACGGGAGCCGAGAACATCGCTGTCGTTCTTAACGATGGGAGCAGAGGAGCATCGACCAGGGCGTCTGCAGCAGCCGGCGGCTTTCCACGAGGTCAACGCAACGCCTTCATCACCGCAACGGAAAAGGAGACGGCACACCACCCAGCCGTCCAGCTCTCCAGAGGAAGCTTTGCCAGGAAAGAAGAGCCAGATACGAAGCCGATCTGCGGTGACAGTACCTCCAGCCGGACAGGTTACGAGACGCCCCCCGCCCCTGCCGGAACCGCCCCTCCAGGACGATTGGATTCACGCCACGCCGCCACGGGCAATCACTCCGGACTACTCGCAAGCACGCTGGTCTCCACCAACCGCTACCGAGCAGCCCGAGCCTCCAGTCACGTGGTCCTTGGTCCGTCTGACGCTACAACCGCCCAGATTTAGTCGACCACGGCATCCACCGCTAGGACCACTGGATCCACGGAATACACGTCCGATATCACCTAGATCCGATATCGTCACTGCGGACAAGTGGACCCAGACCGGCTCCTTTGCTACAGTACGGAGGCAGAATCAGAAGATAAACGGACTCAGCGATCTTAGCTGACCGAATCTCAACAGTTCTTCTAAGAACTTACAACCGGCCCTTTTCAGGGCCCCAATATATCGAACGACGAACAGACCTTCGGAAGGCTGACCATCGGTAACATAGTTCCCACACCGTTACCCGGATATTACAAACAATAAGACTTCTGTGTTCTCATATCCGTCCTCACGCCGCTCTATACTAAAGCGGACTAACGTCCTCCTCACTTAGTTGTATATTACTAAACATACAGGGTGCGGCGCCAAAATCCGGACCGATTTAAATTTCTCGCCTTATTGTGCCTCTGTTAGAGGTCGTTGTTGGCGTCTGCAAAAGCTTGATACTTTTAGAAAACAATCGTAATCTCAAAATAGCTGCGATGTTGAAACCAAGTGCGGAGTATAATCGAAGAGCCGCGATCATCGAAGGCCTTCGCGCTGGGCGCTCAGCAATGGAAATAATCTTTGAAATTTGTGTTTAATACATACGAGCCTTACTAATTTATTTAATTATGCGGACGTGAAAACGCGTTTCTTACTCTCATTTTAATTATTTAATCGGGGGAGGGGGAACATAATAATGGAGATACATTGTGGAGATGATACTGTGTTTTAAGACTGACAAATCAAGTCGACGCACAGTTCTCGATTTCGAATACTGTCACGATAGGTGGCACTCGGGAATCAACATTAGACTGTTTATTGCGATGAGTATGAATAGAATATTTAGACACTACCATCCTGTCACGGCTGAGAGTCCTTTAAATTCTTTGAAATTTGTGTTTAACACATACGAGCCTTACTAATATACTTAATTTTTCATTCATAAAATTTTGTTCAAAGAAATTGTTTGCTTTATCCGGATTTTGGCGCCGCACTCTGTACATTATGTATCTGTACTACATTGTAACGATACGCCCTAAAACAACGCATCGTTCCCGGCAACTGACCGGATGACGTCGACCGTCAGGCGAAGGGTGGGCGCACAACGCCCACCGATAAACGCACGCAGCAAGCGCCCGCTCGACGAAACGATCGCCGACGGGAACAACCGAAGCGATCCGAGCAGACGAGCACCGCTGTCACGCGGTCTTACGCCACGCACGCGCACGCACACGCTACCCCGACGCCCGTCTACCCGCACCAACCGATTTTTACAAAATTGTAATAACAATTGGGGGTAGACGGGTATAAAAGACGAGAGCAGAGACGAAAAGACAGATTCCTTCGCCAGCCTAGTCTCGATCCGAAACGAAGCCCGCTCACGAATGACTCGCAGAAGGGCCACCGGGCCCATGTGCCAACCCCACCTCCTCGTGGTGTGAGTCGGTAACGCAGGAGTACCCCTCCTGTGGCTGACGGGGCTCTGGCTTCGGGCAGGGTGCACATACCGTTGTGCATACCTGGACATCATAGAGGGGAAGGATCGGGCCTCGCCGCTTGGTGCTGCGGTCACGGCTGAAGTTTGAGGTGGGCAATAGTCGTAATTCCTCATCAGTAGGTCGGGGGCAGGAATGTCCTTAAGCCGCGGTCCTCGCCTGCGTTGGCTGAGAGAGCCCTGAAGATGTCTCGTGGGCGCGAGTGCGCCAACCCGAGGGAAGTCTTTCCCCTCGGTGGGCGGACCGGAGGAGGAGGGATTCTTAGCGCCATCGCTCTGGGTCCTGAATCTAAAGGAAGGAAGCCTGAGGCAGGCC
>NW_011963252.1:0-3245 GCF_000949405.1 Vollenhovia emeryi
CCTGGACGTCGTCATCGGCGACCTGGGACACGTGGACATCGAATTCAAGGTATTGATACACCTAGACACCGAAAACTACGGAGCGCACTACCTGGACGTCGTCATCGGCGACCTGGGACACGTGGACATCGAATTCAAGGTTTGATACACGGGACTGCGGATGACAATGTCCAATTCCAATGTAAAATCCCACGCCAGTTCCTTTGACTTGGATTGGTTGAAACTAGCTCCTGTCACAAAGGTCTTTACTAAACTTTACGACTTTGTGGCCCAGTGACAGCCCTGTTCATCATTTCCAACGCTTTCTTAAAGTGATCTGTAAATTGCATTTTATTTATCATATTTTACTGAATGTTTGCCAACTGCAAAGAAGGAAAGAAAAACAATATAGATTTAACATTATAATACATACCTTTTATTATTGGTTCCGCCAGTAATTTGTCATTCAACATTCCTTTCCAACCCATGTACCACATTGCAACTTGATCATAATTAGGTGAATTATTGAGCCAAATCGCCAAGATATGTAGCCATTTTGGAAAAAAGATTTTATCAAGTAATCCCGCCATGATATGAACAGGGATCAAGTCCTTCCACTCATATACCCAATTCCATTGATCCAAGTGTTGTTGGTGTGGATTTATGACTAATTCGGATAAGGCTACTTGCAATTTTGGAATAATGTTCTCAACTAAAAATGATTCCATATCTCCCTTTGAGAACACTTCTGCCCAAGGTTGCAGCATTAATCTAGCAGATCTGTCTGATGGATGCCAACCTCCTAGTGCAGATCCAAGTTTTCTACGTATTATTGGATAAATCCAAGTATCTAAGCGATTTCCTAAATAAAAAAAAGTAATAAACAATTATTATTACAATGCAGTTTGCCATGTATGATCCAATATATGATGTAAAAAGTATATATATTTACGTAATAACAGCAACCAAGGATGAATCCACGTGTGAATAGGTACAGTATCGGTAAGAGGATTCCATTCTTCCACCTCCAATGTCAATTTTAATACTAATATATCTAATAGATCTTCCAAGATCCAATTGGATAATCTTGGCATCCAATATTCTACCAATAATTCGATTGCTTCGGGCTCCCTCCACTGCCTAATTTGTTCATAAACAAAAGATATTAGAGGCTAGATTATATAAATGTTTTTACTTTTCTTTTTAAATATTATATATAAATTTGTTGATGCTTATTATAGGGATTACTTACTGGATGGCTCTAACTACTGCCAAACTACTGGCTAATTCATCCAGTCTCTTAGATGAATTCATTTTCTCGGCCCTCAGGACAATTATTTTCTTTTTTAAATATTTTCTACGGTGATCATTTAAAATCACTTCTCTTTGGCATCTGTCTAAAATTACATTTAATTTTCGCTGTAATTTTGGCAGCGCAAACTTTGATGTTGAGTTTTGATGATGAGTTTTATTAGATGTTGAGTTTT
Source organism: Vollenhovia emeryi (assembly GCF_000949405.1). Taxonomy (NCBI): domain Eukaryota; kingdom Metazoa; phylum Arthropoda; class Insecta; order Hymenoptera; family Formicidae; genus Vollenhovia; species Vollenhovia emeryi. The sequence goes on from NW_011963252.1 coordinate 1,467, forward strand.
GATGATGAGTTTTATTAGATGATATCGCATATCCATCTTTATTTTCAGGGCCATATGCCCCAATGGCGCCTCTTCCCTTTCTAATATGCGCTATCACTGGCACGCTCATGCCTTGTAAATTCTTCCCCAAACCTTTCCCAGGTTTGAATCCCATCTGAAACAAGAATTTTTACTAATGTTCCATCTTGCTACGTTTTACAAGTATATTATGATTATTTCATGTTCATGAAATACCTGCAGCAACAGTTTGGCGCCAACGCCCTTGGTGTGTATTTGCCAACTGCAAAGTACACTTTTCACTTCCACTTTATGGCGCTTTTTACGCAGACCCGCAATATCCAAGTTTAAGGAGAAGGGCGTATGCGGTTTCAAACGATTTGGCCTCTGATCTGCTGAACTAAATAAAATACATCAAATGTATACACATTTAACAAAAAATCCCGCTGTTCCATATTAAAATTCTATCTCATAATAAGGGACTTTCCTCTATTGACTACAAAATTGAAGCCTATCACACAATACCAGGCAACAGGCAATAGGAATAGGGAATAGAATTTTTGACGCATTGGATTCGTCGGAAATTTTCGTTCAACCAATCCAACGCGTCAGAAATTCCATTCCCTGTTCCTGTTGCCTGGCATTGTGTGATAGGCTTGAATGTTTCAAGACGCGCCAAGAGCACATTGTAGATTAGGCTTATGGGTAGGAAGTATCTATGAGTGTGAACCTAGCATCTCAAATGATAGCATCTCAAGAATAAACTGCGTATTTACTTGCATCCGGCATAGTTCTAGAGTTCTTTATAAGTTTTAACAATAGTTCTATTAATTTACACTTAGAATCGTATTTTAAAGAAATGAGATGCTAACTTCTCGTATGGCATTATAGCATCTCAGCAAATTTCGAATCTTTCACTGTGGGGGAGTAATATTCCGAAGAGTTCTCCATCCTCGGAAAGATATGTCAAGAGTTCTGGCGAAATACGATTCTAAGTGTAAATTAATAGAACTATTGTTAAAACTTATAAAGAACTCTAGAACTATGCCGGATGCAAGTAAATACGCAGTTTATTCTTGAGATGCTATCATTTGAGATGCTAGGTTCACACTCATGAAGTATCTGTTCCAGCAAGAGACATAGGTTGGTAGAGTGTTATACAGATAATCATTTCATCCTTGTTTAATAATGATAAACAAAGGTAAAACAACTTGGAACTCAAAGTGTTAAAAGTTTACCTTAATAAATACAGAGGAAGAAAAGATTGATTTACATTTAAAAAATATTCTTGTTTAAACTTTACCTCGAACTACTGTGCTTTGCCTCCCTTTCTTCCTTGTCTTCTTCATCGTCCTCATCTTCCTTCTCCTTCAGTTTTCCTGCCTGTTGGATACCACCAGCGACAAAATTAACCGGTGCCATATAATTTTTAGGATCCTTACTGAAGGTCTTGAAAGATGGTCTGGCAGATAGTTCATCCTCATCGCTGTCGTCTGCCCATATTCCTGTTTGTTAATAGAAAGAAGTTACATGTAAAATAATAAATAATCCCAAATAACTATATCTGTTTAAGAATAAAGTTTGAGAACATCAGCAAAATTTGTCAAGAGAATGCACCAAGAATATAAATACATTATCTACTAACAAAATATAATGACAGAAACCGAGCAGACTCGGCCATTTATGGTCGTTTTAATTGAAATAATGTATTCCATTGAAATATTACAAAGACAGATTCTGCTTAATTTCTGTCAACAATCTACTTGTCCGATTATATCAGGG
>NW_011963253.1:0-3243 GCF_000949405.1 Vollenhovia emeryi
GTACTGTGCATCTTCAATTTTTATGAATTGAAACAAGAGTACCTGTTTTTATGTAAAGTAAAGCATTTAAAAAAATATGAAAGTAAGAAAAACGTATCGAGTTAAAAATTTTGTAGATTAGAAGGATTAAAAGTGGTCTGTTTCTAGCACTACGATGTGTCATCAAGAAATTTATCACGTTGTTTTAAAGATCTTAACATAAAAGCAATAATTACAACTTATTGAGATCTGAACAGTATTATAAATGTTACTTAAGAATAGTATTTCAGAAATTTTAACTTTAGAGGCAAAGATCTCGCTAAAGAAATGTTAGAAAAAAATTTTATAGGAACTTGGGGGAGTTATTTTTACATATTCTTACATATTCACGAGAGGTTGCCAACCTTTGCCAAGACACTCTGTATACATGCATACATATATATATTTTTTAAATTAATTAAGCACTATATGAAGTACTTACTGTACTTCAATTAATTGTACATTTAATTAAATGTACTTTAATTAATTTTTAAAGAAAATATCTGTATGTTATCTTTTTCTCTCGCTTTCTCTCCTCTTTAATTATTCAAGATACATTCTCCATTGAATTAAAAATTATTTAATGAAATAGCGAAAATCGTTACTTTCCTGGTTAAAGTAAAAGATATAGGAAATGCAGTATAACGGTACTTTGTGTAAACGACGAGTATAAAATGTGCATTCTCATTTCTTTACTTTTTTTCTGAAGTGTGTCGGATTTTACAAAGAAATTATCTCGAATGAGATTATTCTATATTATAAAATTTAACAGGAAATTTACTTAAGGCAAAGTACCCAGAATTAAAAATCATGAAACTCTATCTTCAATGGTCTTAAACCTACACAAGGAAGCGATATTGCATTCTTTATACGCGAATTATTTCGAAGCGACTCTGAGAAAAGAGAAGATGGTTATCTTCATTTTTTCGTTTCATCGCGAATGGCAAGTACGCATAGAATTTCTGAAGAAACGTTTGAAAGAGGTCTACCGTGATGGAAGGATCAGAAAGTAAATCTTCAAAGATCGAAGATCGTAGCTCGCAGGGCATTGAAAAAGCGCGCTTCCAGGAGGGATTAAAGAAACGAGTGGTAGCAGGCGGAGGGGAGGTGGGTTTAAGAGGAGAAGAGCAGGATGAAAATCGATATAGATAGCGGGCGTGTAGATTCGAATTTTACATATAACGCACACGAGCTCGCGATCACTAGAGCGAAATCGGAGCCGCACGAGAAGCAGATACTCCATCGCGTTGACTCTATGAAGCCCCGAGGGGTTGATTCTGGTTTACGTGTCATTGCCAGTCCTAAGCGGTTTCGCAAAGGATCCTTCGAGAAGGCAGAACATTACGAAATCAGAGATTCGCAACAGCTATTCTTAATCGGCTAATAAAATACTTATCTGCGAAACAATACGTACGATGATGGTACTCGCTGAGATATAATTAGAACAGTAATCTGATTACGTTTTAATTAGCAACGAAACGTTTTTAATTATCTCTGATATTGCAATGAGCAAATAATAATGACATATTTCTTTTTAAAAATGTAAGCAATGTATGATACACACATGTGTATGATACACTTTTGAATTAATTTATATAAATATACGCGCATGCATACATATTTGTCAGAATTATTTTTTAATGAGTGAGTTTAAAAAAATGTCCATTTCATCGAGATAACCACGAATTTTCTAACCGATATCCGAATTTAGTTGAATTTTCATTTTATACTGACCTCGAAGAAAATAGCGAGTGTATAATTTTCTTCGTAATTTCCCAACAGACAATTTCAAAATTCCGAAATGATAGTCACACGATGAAGAGAAGCAGGGAGAAAAGTACCGTGCATCGCCGATGGGCTCGCGGGAGTTGCGGGCGGGTATTGTATGGAGCCGGTACTCTAGGTGTAAATAACAGTTACTATTCCATCGCTCCCCTCTTCCGTTGCGCTCACCCCGAGGGCGTCCGCATCCCTCTCGTATCGTTACCCGGCTGTTTGTACGTGTCTCCGTGTTCCATCCCTTCCGAACATATGCTCGTATTTTTCATAGCAACGTTCAGTCCCCGGCTTGTCGAGTGAGCCGCTTTTGTCGAACTTTCCGCTCTCTTCAGAAGTTTCCGACTTCGCTCGAGCTCTTCCGTTTATGTCAGTTATGTCAACTTCACGGCTCCATCATCCAACGCCTCGCGTTATTCCGTCACCCTCGTAAACAGCTCCAATTTTTGGCGGGGAAGCGGAATGAAAAGGGCTGTCGATGGCCAATTTTTTAAGAGAGTAGTTCTTTCTCTGAGAATGTTCCTGATACTTCGCAACATCTCGAAATTGCCCTACGTGCTTCTTCTTATTTATTTGTCTGCAGATTAAGTTATTCCTGGCTATACCCCGACACTTTTTTCTATTAAAATAACTTTTAATTGGCTTTACAGAATTGAAAAATTCTTGCGCAGAATTTAAGTACGCACAAAAACGAAGAGAGGGCTGGTCGTCTTCATACCAGAAACAAAAAAATAATTAGAATTGTCATTTGACGAGAATATTTGCTTATTACAACAATTCTACAGTTTATGGGTACAAAATGAGACCAGAGACCCCTAGGGACAACATTTCAGAACAATATCGTGCAATTAGAAGTAAGATTGAAGGCCTAGAAAAAAAGATATTGTAATAGAAAAAAGTTGTACATGAAAATTTAAATGCAGTATAATACAAGGAGCCATATTGCGTTAGTAGTAGCTGCCGGATCTTGCAAGAGATAGCGCTGCAATAGACGAAGACAGTATATCGTGCTCACTGTCAAAACGTGGCACATGTCATACATGTGCGCTCGGTACACGAGACGTAGCTCTGTGTGGCACACGATTCGGAATATTTGACAGATTCCGGCTGCGTTCCAGTATTCACTTCTACTACTGAAAATCTGTGTATAGTGTGTGACGTCAATTATAATATAGGTTATTTCCAGTACTGGTTGTGAGGAAAACATACAGGCAAAGGTTAGCATACCTTTATTACATAGAAAAATATTAGCTGACAATGATGATCGCAGAACTTATAAATCGCAAAGGTGTTTTACGTACGGTCGTGGTCAGAAAGCTTGTTCGACCATTTATGCTAAGTTTTGGAACACAGCCTATCATGTCAGAAATTTTAACTTCTGCTCACGAAATACTTGTATTTATCATTCCACAGATATTTGTATGTATCATTCTTTTGCTGGTAGCATGT
>NW_011963254.1:0-3244 GCF_000949405.1 Vollenhovia emeryi
GTATTCAGCATTTTCATTAAGAAACTCATAAGAGAGTTACCAAATCAAATATGAAAAACAATTTTATCCCGGATGTGTCTTACTATTATCAGGTATGTATGTTATATAGGCTTTTTTGCATATGCGCGCGCGCATGTGTACCCACGTATACACATGCACGCGTAATCGCGCGTGTGCACACAACACACACACACACACACACATACAAACGTTTTTGCATTTGTAGATTCCAAAGAAAACATCAAAGAATTGATGGATAAGAAAAGATCGCAATCTGTTCCCTCGCATTTGTTGATGTCTGCACCTGAAACTAATTCTGATACCGATAATCCTATTGAACGGTTGAAAAGTTCATCATCACCAAGTACCGAAAATGTAAGTTGACGTGTATCTTGCCTTAAAAAATTTTGTTTAATAACTATTTCTGGCACCATTTCCTATATCTCTTGATGCTCTTAAATGTTTCATAAAATATAAAGTCTATCTGTGGGTTGCAAAAAATACCGAGTTAAACGACTGTAACTTGCTGTTTATTGTATTAAAATATAAACCATCCCTAATTTTTTTATGTTTGCTGTTTAGTTTTACCATACACTTCTACAGTCCCTTAGATTAGACTAACTGTCAAACGTATGAAATCTTTTCAAGTCACTCTCAAAATGCTATTAATCTAAAATTAAAATTATAATTAACTATTTACTATTTTTACTATTTACTATTTACTGTTTTTAGTAAAAATAGTACTTAATACAATGGATGTCTCATCAGAAACTGATAGTGGTGAGATTAAGCTATATCCAGAAGTACAACCAAAGAAAGTTAAACGATATAATGCAGGACTGTATAAAAATTACGACACTTATAGAGATAAGCTATGTTTTCGAACCATATCAAAGTGGGATACTTTAGGTCAGAAACAACATATAACATCAGGTAAGAAAAAATATATTTTCTAATATCTGGCTATAGCATATAAGTAATATATAAGCATATAAGTGATATATAAACAGGCGCAATTATTATGAACAATAATTTTGTTAAAAATTTGATTAAAATAAAAAAAAGAGTATAATACAGTACAATACTAAAAAATATGTGTCTATGTATGTAAAATTACTGGTTAATAGGTTTGTCAGTTATAGAATGAAACACTATAAAAATTGGAGTGTTTTTAATTATTTCTTTTATGTGTGTGTTTCACAGAAAAAGTAAATGATCAAACTGAACTGCAACGTAATACATATGATAATCGAAGTACTGCAAAAAATGGAAAAATAGTTGAAAGTAAAAGCAGCTGTAATAATGATGACGTAAATCATATTCAATTGAAATATTCAGAACATGATTGTAATAACCTCGAAAATATAAGTGAGTATATATATTGTAACATATTTGGTTATATTAAAAAGTCTTTTTCCTGATTTATTTAACATAGTAGGCAATCTTTTAGTATATCATTTATAACAGTTTTCATTAATAATAAATTTTCATTAATAATAATAATTGCTATATGTATAAAGACGAATATTTTATTCCAAATAAGTTACACTTTGTTCTAGTTGTCTCAAAGTATATAAAGCATTTTGCCATTTACTCTCTCAAAAAATTTGCATGGTTTAACAGCTGCAAATCTTCGTATTTTTCCTTTCTTGTATCTTCTTTCCCCCTCTCTGTCTCTGTCTGTCTGTCTCTCTTTCTCTCTCCCGTCTTTCTCCTCCTCTCTTTCTCTCCCCCCTCTCTAAACACACACGCACACGCATACGTATTACGTACATAATTGATACATTACTACAATATATTACTTACTTGTCTTCGTCTTTCTCCTTTCTCCTTTTTCTCTCTTCTTTTCCTTTTCTTTTTTTTCCTCTATTTATTTCCTCTCTTCTTATTCTTATCCCCTCTCCCATTCTCCCTCTCTCTCTCTTCTCTCTTTCTCTCTCCCTCCCCTCTCTTTAAACACACATGCACTGCACACACGTACATAGCATATTCGCTTTTTGCTATTTTTCTCTCTCTCTCTCTCTCTCTCCTCCTCCTCCTCCTCCTCCTCTCCTCCTCTCTTCCTCCCTCCCTCCCTTCCTCACCCCTCTCTATTACACACACGCGTACATATCACGCACATAATTCATACATTACAATATATTACTTGTTTTCCTTTTTCTCTTTTCTTCTCTCTTCTTTTCCTCTTCTTTTCCTCTTCTTTTCCTTTTTCTTTTCTTTTCTTCTCTTCTCTCTATTTCCTCTCTTCTTTTTTTTATATTTTTACACTTTCTTTATTCTTTATAACCCGTCAACCGTCGCAAGTTGTCAAAATTCGCACGTATCGTATCGCAAGCGATACGTTATAACATATTGCATCGCGGAAAAGTAGCAACAATACTCGCGACCAAGAACGCACTTCTCGGTCTATATGACTTTTTTCATTAGGGAAAAAGATTCACAGTTGAAACATTTATTTAATGAAGCATTTATACATATATATCCCTGATACTGAAAGCGTCTGATTAAATAATTAAATTTACATAAAATTAATTTAATATTTTTAACAAATACATTGCATATACTTTTTAGATGATATTACATGTGATGAAATCAATCACAGCTTTGTTGATGATCAGAATAGCAAATCAAATAGTGATGAAAATGGAAGTAGTGACAGCGAATCTATAAGGTACTTGAAAAATAATTTTTCTCTTGGTTTTACTGTTATGTTTTCCTGAATAAAGTGATTGAATAGTAAAAACAATAAATTGTTTAAAAATTGACAAAAACGGTACATTATTGATAGAAAAATTACAATGAAATTCTTTGTACGTTTACATTTTCCCATATTTATGGGAGGCTACAAACTTATATAGTTTTACTCTTTCTCACCTTTAGTAGTAAGCACTGTCAATATGAAATGTATGAGAGGTCAATCCCATACAGCACACAAATGCTGAATCAACATCTCAGAAACGTTCCATTACAACATTGCAATATTGCATCAATTTTACGAAATGTAGATTCAACGTTGAAAAGATATTGCAAAAACGTTTAATGTCCGCTGAATTGTAATGTCATCTAAATGTTACAATTCAACATTCAGAAAACATTGTTAAATTATATCGAGTTAATATTGGTCGAGTGCAGCAGAATATTTTTTACAACGGTTAGAAGTGCTGAAATTGAATTATTCCAATAAAATAATAATTAAATCGTAGCTCAGAAAATTTTTGACCGTTGCAAAAATATTATATATACA
>NW_011963255.1:0-3244 GCF_000949405.1 Vollenhovia emeryi
AGATACAAAATTATTTTTTGTCATACTAAATTTGGATACTTAATTTAATTCGAGAGTATAACATATGTATGTATATGATGTTTATAATACGAAAAGAACTTGCAGGATACCTCCGGATAGAAAGTTTGGATCGTTAAAAAATATAATTAATACGTATATCTTTCTTACAGCGGCGCATTGCATGAAAATAGACGCTTCTATCAACGGTACAATACACCCCAATATGGTGGAGGTATTACTGGGGAGATTTAACTTGTTCCAATCGCAGGAATATGGATCTGCCAATCTGAAAGTCGCCAGCTATGAGATTCATTCCAATTTTAAAAATGGTATCAACGCCGATTTTGATCTTGCGGTTTTGAGCCTCAAGAACGTCGTCGAGTTCAATCCTTTTATCAAGCCTATTTGTCTATGGTCCGGTTTAACTCAACTTGAAGACGTTATTAATAAGACAGGGTATGTCGTAGGATGGGGTGAAGACGAATTGAATCGTCGTGATATCGAAGATCAACAGATGGTGATGGCAACGATAGTGAGCCAAGTAAGTAGTTAAATGCTATTTTAAAATGACTGTTCATTACATCTATCTGTGACAAATGTATTTTTCAGCTTCATTGCAGGCCTCGAGTTAAAGATAAATTTGTTTCGCAAATTGCAGGAGACATGTCACTGGTCTGATCCTTGGTTCGTTTCTTTGACTTCGAGAAACACATTTTGCGCTGGTGACATAGACGGATTTAGTCCTTGTAACGGTGACAGTGGAAACGGGCTGATACTTTTGAATAATATCACGGGCAGTTATGAGTTGCGTGGTGTTGTTTCGCGAATTTTACCAGGTGAAACTATACAATGCGATCCACAAAAATACGTCGTTTATGTTGATGTGGCCAAATACATACCCTGGATTCAACAACAGATTTCGATGTAACGTTCGTCTTGCGTTGCAAAATGCTATACATGTTAATCGACATGTTTCTTTATGTAAAGTTTATTCGAAGACGCAGTACATATGTACAGTTACGCGTGAGGATTAAACAATCATGAATTCTGTTTTTGGTTATTCATGCCTCTTGTAATGTATCCCCAATCTGAATACGAAACATAATGAATAAGCTGCCATACATATAACTATCTATCATATTGGACTTCTTAATTATGAAGAATATTATAATCATAACACATGTTACAATATGTATATCGATACACACGTTCAATACTTTGTAAATATGGAGAAAATGTTTTTACTCGCATGTATAATATGTTACATTCTTAAGTTTTATTGTTCGTACACTAGGCATCACTGATGCCTTTCCATATACATTTAGGCACATAGACCATACGTACATTTTCCCTGTACGTAAACGGAAAATGTACAATATAAATGTGATTATATGTGTACAAATTTGTATGGAAGGCATGAATGATGTTTAACGTATTTACAGTGATGGACAGAATGGTTGCGACACTTTTATAATGAATTTAGAAATGTGCACTTAACTTTAGGTTTACGTTCCAAAACATTTTTTCTTGGGACAATTTTACTAAAGAAATACATAGATTGAACACGCTCAAAATGGTTTCGGAATGGCAATCGAGTAAATATTCATTGGAGACGAAGGTTTTTGAACGTAACCCTCAATCCAAATGCACGTTCCTATACTCACTAACAAAAAGTGTCGCAACTATTCTGTCCATCACTCCCTATAGTAATAAGATGAGAAAAGTCGTATTATTATACAGGGTGTACCGCAATTCGTGACCGAAATTTTAATAACATATTTTTGAGCAAAATGTAAGACGAAAATCCTAATACGAAAATGTCGAGGCTATAATACTTTTCAAATGGGAAGCATTTATAATAGACAAATCAGGTAGTCTAAAGTTCGCGCGTTCAGGGACGGTACATTGCACAGTGATAAAGGTACTCTTGCATCTTTGCCGATATACCTAAAAAAATTTAAGTAATTATTGTATGTACAATGATGCTGATGTTATTGATTGAGTCATATTTAAACATGAAAAAATAAAAATAAATAAATTAAAAATAATAAATATGAGAAGTTGTCCACATGAGAAGTTGTCAACTTATGAAATGTCAGACAATTTATATGGTAAAAATATTTTCTTCAATATCGATTTATATTGAGGTTATTTTTTTAATATGTAGATAAGATAGATTTCACATTTTATTCAATTCGGCAATGCCTAATGGAAACTATGTTGATACAAACGCGAAATTTATTAACAAATCTAGTAACAAACTTTTTTCTATTGATTATTATATTTTTATTGTACTACTATTAATTGTACTACTACGAGATACTATAGAATTGTGTAGAATTGGGCGGGGGGCATTTTGAACATATGTTGTAACAAATTTTAAATAAACGTTATTATACAAATACAATATCTCATAGTATTAATAGTAGCACAACAGAACTATAATATTCAATAGAAAAAAAACTGTTACTAGATTTCCTAATAAATTTCGCGTTTGTATCAACATTATAATTTCCATTAGGCATTGCCAAATTGAATAAAATATGAAATCTATCTTATCTACATATTAAAAAAATAACCTCAATATAAATCGATATTGAAGAAAATATTTTTACCATATAAATTGTCTGTGACATTTCATAAGTTGACAACTTCTCATGTGGACAACTTCTCATATTTATTATTTTTAATTTATTATTGCTTCCTCATAGAGGAAGCTTTGTTTTCATGCGAAAAATTTTTTTCCAGTTTTCAATGCCAATGGGTTTAAAATGTTTTAAAAACTTAAAAAAACAATTTTTTTTTAAATGTATGTGTGTGTGTATGTATGTGCGCAATAATTGTTCGCGCTCTCACGTCCGCAATTTTTGAGATATCGCCTTCTACTTTGGCACATTTATTGAGTGTGATTAAAAGATGGCTGGTATTGTATTTGACGATAATGGGTGCAACGGTTCACTTTACATATACATATATATGTATATTTACGTTGAAATTCCTGAATAACTTTTTAAATATCCAAGATAGAAAAAATGTTAAACACTAAAGTTGTATCGTTTTTGGTGCCCCATTTCATAGCAATATCAGTATGACCTTGAATAGCTTTATCAAGGTTATCTATAGATCACCTTGAAATTTTTATATGGAACCCTCCTTTGTCATTAAATATTTTTGTAGCTTATTTCAACAGCTTTCCAAAACGCTGTAATAAAGTATCTTTTCGTTAAATACTTTTGGAGTTATT
>NW_011963256.1:0-3244 GCF_000949405.1 Vollenhovia emeryi
CGCGAAGAAATTTTGGCGATATCGCGGGTACCTGCGCCCGAGCGTGAAAATCTCGCTGCCGGCGTCGTCGCGTGCCGTCGCGCGATTGGCCGCGGGGCACGCGCCACGCACGAGCCGCCGCGCGGGCGAAAGGGGGGGCCCCGGGCTATCGATCCGCGATCGCGGAAAATTCGGAGCAGCCTGTTGCGAGTGTTGTAAGAGGAAGGACCCCGGTCTACCGCTGCCGCCGTTTTCTCGCCACGAAGGGCGAGTGCCCGTGTGAGCCCAGGACGAGCCGTTGCCGCCTGCCGATCCCGGGAGAGCCGAGGGTGCCGGTGAGATCCTCCTCCGTCTGTTTCGCCCCGTGCGATAGCGTCCGGGCCCGGGTTGTTCTGTCGCCGCCGGGAAGATTTCGCGTTTGGTGTCGCCCGGGCTACGGCCCGTTGGCTTTAGAGTTTGGTTGGAGTCCCGGTCGCGGCGACAAGCAACCGCGGTTCCCCGGAGCCTGCAGGGCACAGGTCTCGCGTGTGAGTGATTGCGTGTGTGTGTTTGCGTCGAGTCTCGCGACCGCGTGCATTTCCTTCTTCTTAGCCGATCTGGAGATTCGCGGCGCGAGGGTTGCGTTGCGCGAGATCACGCGGGGTACGCATGCCGCGGGAGTGTCGCGTGCATGCGTGGCGTGAAGGAGTCGCGACGACCGAGAGAGTGTGAACGAGTGGGTGCGTGTTTGCGATACCCCGGGCCGCTTCCGCCGCTGTCGGTGGCGGGTTCGCGAGGACGGTGCGTCCGGAGCGGGATCCCCTGCCAACCAGCGCGGCCGGCGCGGCCGGGAGCGAGCGAAAGACTCGCCGTAATTAGCCGTCGGGGACTGCCCGACGGAACCTTGCACGTCGTTGTAAGACGGGCCGATCCGTCGGCCCGAGTACCCAGTCTCGCGGGCAGAGCGCCCCGGCCGAGTGTTGTTCGTGGATATTTGCGTAATTCGTGTACTGGTCATTCGTGAATACTTGCGTGTGCGACGGTACTCGTACCGTTCGCGAGAGAAATTCCTGTCAAGCGCGTCCGTGTCGTCCGCGTAGGGTCCATCGCGAATGTAATTTCTGCCGTTGAGTTCGCGCCGGATTGTTCCGCGTCGCCGAGAGTATCGCGGCGTGTTGTTTCCCCCGATCTCGGGGCTTGAATTATTGTCGCCAGCGACGCCGCCCGTTATAGCGGCCACTCAATCGGCGTGTTAACGCCGCATTACATTAAACCCTATTTTATTTATATTATTTTTCTGATTGTGAGTTTCTTTTCGTGTACGTCCCCCTTCGTGTGTCTCGTCCGTCGTGGGAGTCCCTTAAGTCCCGTAGCCTCTGGAATCGTTAGTGGCAACCACCGCCCCGCCCCTCTACCGTTAGGCGAGCTAGCCTGCCCGTGACGAGAGCCGCTCCATCGCGTTCGTGCGATTTCGCGAATTTCGCGACGTGACGCGTGAAAGACCGCGTCTGGCGCCCAACCTTCGTTTTTCGCGTGGAGTTTTCGGCTCGCGGCACGGTACGCGCGGAGCTCCCGCGATCCTGCTCCTTTCCAGCGCGTTATCATTTCCCTTGGTTTTTGCCGACGACCCGATCCGTCCGTATCCCGCGCTTCTCGCGCCCGGCGACCACACTCCCCGTCGTCGGCGCGCCTTCGCCTAAGATCCGCGCGCGATAGCGAGAGCGGGACGGCAACACCCGTCCGTCCGCGTATAACGGGAGGGCGGAAGAACTTTAAAGAAGAGAGAAAAGTTCGTCGCAATATATGTATATATTAATATTTTTATATTTTATTTCCAAAATGTAACATTTGTCATAAACTAAACAAAATAAAATTAATACATATTTCAGTCTTTACTCATTCCAGTCTTAACTCTTCAAATGTTTACATATAACATATCTTTAATATATATTTTAATATTAATAATAATAATAATAACTTTATTTACGGGTAGGGAACCCTTTAGCATACAATGAACGTAGCAGTAAGAAAATAATCTGACAATTAGACAATTTATAAATATGTTTTAACAATTGCATCACGAGATCATTTTAGTGTTGGCGAAGTATCATTTTCAGACAGAAAGCGCAATCGAAATCGTGATCAAGGATAGTTTGAACGTAAGAGAGCGATAGTAAGATCATGTCTAAAAGACTGTACAGATCTATTAAAAAAATTTACTAGATTCGAGTATTTATTTGCAGAAATCTTTAGTCTATTCAGGCATGAGTTTAGTCCATATAGTGTTCGGTGATATTCGTTATGGAAAACATTGTGTTTCCTTAGAGCCCTGGTTGGTACGCATAAATTTATTTTATTTAGTAAGTCTGGGCAGTTGTTAATGCAATTGAGTATCTTAAAGAAGAAGGTTAGGTCATGAATTTTCCTTCTGTCCTCTAGAGATAGCAGATGTAGGTTACTTAAAATGGGGCAATAGTCATGACAGGTGATATCCATGGGGTTGCCCATATGGTAAGCAACCATACGTAAAAACTTATGCTGGACTCGCTCAATTAGATTACAGTGTGGTTCTTATAGTATGGAGACCAGACAACAGAGCAGTACTCCAATTTAGATCGTACTAGGGCGCAGTATAATAGTTTAAGAGTGGCGACATTTTTAAAGTACTTTCCCCAACGGAGAATGAAGCCAAGCGCTCTATTAGCAGACGAAACCATCATTCGAATATGACTGTTGAATGTGAGATCGGCACTGAATAAGATACCGAGATCTCGAGCCTCACGCAGAGCTAATAGAGGTGAGTCGTTGAGAAAATAGTCATATATGATGGGATTCGGTCGGAGTGTAAAATGGATAACAAAACATTTTGCCACATTTAGATAAAGACGGTTCCTCACACACCAGAGTTCGAGTTTAGATAGGTCATGTTGTATTAAAAGCGCATCTGCAGGTCCATCTATTCGTCGAAACAGTTTAAGGTCATCGGCATACAGGGTGATTCAGAACAACCACTTGTCCTTAAAATGTCGTATTCTAAACTTAATTCTGAAATGATTTTTCCTCTTGCAAAATTTTCTCCGAAGCTTAGTTTTTGAACTATAAAGAGGAAAAGATATCGAATGACGGGCCAGATACTAGAGGCAGGCAGGAGCGGCGCGACTCACCGTCGTCGCGGGCGCTTACGGCAAGAGCGCCCGCGACGACGCTGCCATCAGCTAATCGCGACGCGCTAGTACACACATACACACACACACACACACACACACACACACACACACACACACAC
>NW_011963257.1:0-3244 GCF_000949405.1 Vollenhovia emeryi
CGGAACACGCTGTCTTCACGCATACATTTTCTATCTACATTTGGTGGAGGGGAGTGACTTAAAAGTGGGTAGAAAAATGTATGCGTGGAGACAGTATGTTCCGTCCCCCCTTCGGGGGGGCTCCACTTCGTTAAAAATAACCCTACCCACCCTATGTCAGAGGTGTGGAGTGGATCTCGCTTCACGTGGAAAGTTGCAAACCTATGTGGAACAGTACAATGGTGGAAGTACATGCGTGGAGACAGTATGTTCCGCCCCCCCTTCGGGGGGGCTCCACTTCGTTAAAACATAACCATACCCAAACCATGTCTGAGGTGTAGAGTGGATCTCGCTTGCTCGGTCAGTCTGCGCCGCGAGAAGAATTAAGCGTGCGTGCGCGCGCGTGTATGTGTGTGTTCAATCCGTACCGACCGTTGCGGGAGGGGGCAGGTGTGACCTGGTAAATGAAAATGGTAGTTTGTTTATGATTTTAAAGGTAGCTACACAGGCATTTTAATAAAAATTACTAAGAAAAAGTATTAAAATTTTTAGTTTTCAATTTGTTATATCTCCTAAACCAATGCCGTCCCCCACTTGATTCTTGCGGGGAATTACTCAGAAAACTCTCCCCTACAACATATCTAAGTGGCGAGGAAATCGGTGAGGTGTGACCTTTTCTGCATATTTTCCATATAAATAAATGTTATACTTACCTGTACTCTAACCTAGCCCAGTCTTCTCGTCGAGACTCCCGCGCGTTTTGCAATGATCACGCCATAGATACGTCATTGCTTTACGGCTGCTCTCGCTGCGCATGCGCCAAAAACCCGGCCCATCTACCATCACTGTCTGGAATCTCTTTGCGTCCGTCAACCACCGCCCAGCCCCTCTACGGTTAGGCGAGCTAGCCTGCCCGTGACGAAGGCTGATGACTATCGTTTGCGCAATGTCGCGGATGTCGCGAAGTGACGCGTGAGAGACCGCGTCTGGCGTCCAATCTTCGTTTATCGCGTCGAACCTTCGGCTTTCGGCACGGTACGCGCGGAGCTACCGAGATCCTGTTCCTTCCCGGCGCGATATCATTTTCCCGTGGGATTCCTTCCCCCTTTTTTTTGCCGGCGTCTCGATCCGCTCGCCTCCCGCGCTTCTCGCGCCCGGCGACCGCACTCCCGTCGTCGCGGTCGGCGCGCCAACCGACGAAGATCCGCGCGACGGCGGGAGCGGGACGGCACGCACGTCCGTCCACACATTCAACGGGAGGGCGGAAAAGCACGTCGCAATACATACATACATACATACATACATACCGACATTTTTTCTGAATGTGATTTTTGGACGTTTTGGAATATTCTAAATATGTTTTCAAAGAAAACTGGATAAACAATTTATTCACGAAAACAAAGCTTTCTCTATGTGGAAGCAATAATGGAACAAACTTATGTAGTTTATAAAATATTTATTTTGTATTAAATATATACACAATATTAAATCTATTGTAACGAAGCGCTAACACTTCCCGGTACTGAATTCCGGACGAGACTCCGCGATACGTTATTACTCCGCGGAAAATAATATCAGACACGCGGTTCTGATTGACAGGTGGAAGAGTTAGTGTTCTAGTTCCGGTATTGACGTGCTGTGTGTCGGCAAAGAATCCTCCGTTCCTCCTATTTGCCGAATATGCTCAGCTCCAGGGCCGTCGGGAAGAAAGGAGGAATAGATCTTAACGTACTAATGAGAAAAATCGCTTGGAAGGGATCGGAAATAAGTCTTACAGGTGTTTTACGGTTAATCAATAGGAACAAGGTTTATTTAAGGATATAATACACGAAATCGAGGATATTACAATGAGTCCGCCCTGTGATTAAATACAGAAGAAAAGGTCAGGATTAGTCGGATTATAATAATGTACGGAAGATATGCAATTGGATCGGGATACGGAATATAAAACAATAAGGCCGGTCGGATTAATCGGAAGTAGAAACTAAACGCCGCTGGATTATAGAATACTTGAAAGCAATAAGCGCAATGTGATTGGCGGGATTTATAATGTGGTGCCGAGAGTCCACAACTGGGTCGGGATGTAATTATCGGGACTATCATTACGGACTGGTAACGCTGGAACAATCGGCGAGGGCGTTAACTACAGGATTCTCACGTGTTCTGTAAGGAAGAAAATGACGAATTTAACGCTACGGAGCTTAATTCTAAATTAGTCGGAAATTATTTTCCCACCCGAATATTTCCCCCCAGAGCTTTACACCGGTCAGGAACAGGAAAAAGGGATCGGATCAGGTCAGGAACACGCCCGAGCAGCGCCTCGTTATGCGTGAATTTCAGTAGCAAATGTACACCGGGCAGCACCCCGTTTCTTGTACGCTACTGCGGACGGATACAGGAGACCGGTACGGGTACAGTAACCTGTGTACATCGGGCAGCACCCCGTTCTTGTACGTTACTGCGGGACTGGAGCACACGACGGAGCAGCGTCTCCACCTGTCGTGTACTCCGGTATGGTATATCGCCGACGGACAGGAGCACCCGTGAAATCGGCGTATACCGCAGCGGAGGTACCCGCTGCCGGGTGTCGTCGCTCGGAGCTCCGAGGCATGACTGACTCCCCAACGCCGGCTCCGGAGGGGCTTTTATACCTCCGGAGCATGGGCGCGCGGGGTAGAGACGGCCGGGGCGGGCGCGGCGTTGCCAGTTCCTCGTTGGCATGGTAACCGCGGCTCTATTTCCTTCTCTCTCGCTCCAGGAATTTCGGTTTTTTGCTACCGGCCGCGCCTTCCCGGCAGTGATGCCAGCTTGGACTACCAGCTACCGCTGTCGCGATGGTGGGGATAGAGTGGGGATAGCACGTCTGCGCGCGCATGCACGCACACGGCGCCCGAGCGTCGAGCGCACACGCATATGCGGCGTGTTGCCTGTGTGCGTGCATGCGCGCGCAGACGTGCTATCCCCACTCTATCCCCACCATCGCGACAGCGATGTAGCTGGTAGTCCAAGCTGGCATCACTGCTTCCCGGATGCCTCCGTTACACTATTAATACGTTAACGTTATTTTTACTTGTCTAATATTAATAATTAGTTACTCTTGTTTTTATTGGACTCTATTAATTTGAAGACATTGTCATTCTTTTCTCTGAATTTGAAGTGGAGCAATGTTGCGAAGGAATACATTGTTCAACATTCCTTTCCTTGTCAGAAGATGCCATACAGGAGAGTGATGCGCCAATGTTTATGGTTTTATATTCTATCAGGC
>NW_011963258.1:0-3245 GCF_000949405.1 Vollenhovia emeryi
CAATGTTTAACGAGGTACCCCGTATGGGACGAAAACGGTTTACCGACAACTTTTAAATTGTCTGATTGGCTGTTTCTATAAGTAAGGTTAAGTATATCGAAAGATACGATGTCTTTCGTCAAGTCCCAGCAAACACAGAATATAAATGTTATGTAACACAGGAGTAACAGGTAATATAACGACTATTATATGTTAGTAACGTTGAAGTAACATAATTTTCTCTTCTAACTACAATGTAATAATGTTATCTAACTGTTTCATTCTTGTGTTATTTCCTGGTTATTATTACTGTACAGCAATATAACTCAAACATAACACGTAATATAACAAGTCACATGTTATCGCTACTTTGCCGTTATACAACGTGTTATATAGACATGTTATATTTATGTTATGGCATGTACATAATAACATGAATATAACATATACGTTATAAACGTCCCCGCTTTTACCGCCATTGATCACCGCAGTGGCGCTCTCGCATTCTTCTCGTCGTCTGTCGCCGGTACGTCGTGTGAGCCGCGTGTGCGTTTTTTCTTCCAAGGTAATCGTTAATTTTTACACTCAATCTTAATTAAAAGTATTAAAAATCAGTAATATTATAATGCAATATAAGTATATTTGTATATATTTTTGTTAGTATTCCTGGTTTGCAGTTAGTTTTTGTGAAAAATGGTGTCGTAGGTTAGGTATGCAAAAGTCGTGTGCAAGTATACAACGCCGGGTCATTTTCACTTCTAAGACATTTAGAAATGTTTATCATTATCAAACATACGAGGCACTAAAGATAATTAATAATGAAAAGTCTTTTTAAATGCTTCGTAAAAGTGGACGTGACCCTGTATCTTGCGATGCAGCTTCTGCCTGTAAAATCTACCGCCCCATGGGTTCCACTCATTTAATGTCTAAAATAATGAGATTTTTATGTTTTTATTTATTTTTAATACTCCAGTTGAAAAATTAGAAAGTTTTTCAATTCTCCAAAAGTTATAATTTTTACCTATGTCATTATTCAAATGACATAAGTCGTTTCTATATGACTATACAATATCACTATTGTATAGGTATGTAACATTTTGTCTCATTGTAGAAAGCTTACAACAAATGATGCGTATGCAAGCTGCATCAAACATAACTTTGAGAAATATGGAGAAACGATTAGCAAAAATAGAAGATGCTATTAAACAGCGTACTCGAAGTCCTGATGCAATCAATGATAATCTTATTGCACCATTTTTACCATTGTCGTCGATTACGGCTATAAAAGAGTTTGATGCATTTTTGAAAACATCAAATGAGGCAGTGATACAATTTGTAGGTATAGAAAGTTTTGACACGATTGTGCGTCGTTAATCATGATATAAATTTTTTTGAGATTCTTAAGTTAAATGTTTTCAAAGTTGTTCGTGTTTTTTATCAATATGTAAGCATAGTTATTTCGTTGAAAAATATTACCAAAAATAATTAATTAGATAAAAAATTATTAATAAAGACCTTCATGCTACACTTCTTTTATAATTATTCTATATTATTACTGTGATTAATTAGAATATATGTATATCAAATATTTTTTTTCTAGAAAGAGTTTATGTCAAAAACTGGCGGACACAATGGCAAGGACAATATTCATCGAATATTAAATAAAACAATAACGAATGAATGCGCAATACAATGTTCGTGGAAGGGATTGCGGAATAATTTTAGAATTTCCGATTTACATTTAATAAAAATTATGAAAAGTAAGTTATAGATAAGTAAATGTACAATTTCTTAACTGTGTGATCAACTTTTTTCATAATTGTATTATTTCTTTTACCTTTTCAGGAGAGGTAACATTACGCTACGCAATGTTTACCGAAACGGAGTTTGATGCTATTACTTCCGAATGGATACGGTTTGCCAATCAAAGAAGTAAGAGAGCTAAAGCAAAAGAAACCGTCAATGAAGATAATGAAGCAAATTAGGCTACAAGATCCTAAATAAGCGATAAACTTATTATTTCATCGCGGCTTTATTAAAAATCTTTGAAATGTTAATATACATATACAAGGTGTACCAAAAGTCTGGAAACAATGCATAGTTTATGAAATATTCGACCAGTTTCCAGACTTTTGGTACACTTTGTATAATATTATATATGTACGACAGAAAATGGAATTTTTATTTTGTTATTTTTGTTTGCTGGAAAATTTTAACAAAGTAGTATATTTTTATTCAGTATTATAATCTTAATCTCATAATTATAATAGTAATTTAAGAAGTATAATTTGATAATAATGTGATATTGTTTGGTAATAATATGTGATAATATAATAATGATTGTTTTGATAATGTTAAGAAATTCTAATTCTCAAAGATGTTAGATTCTCTTCAATATTTTTTTCTTTTATAAAAGTAATTATTTTGAATAATGAAAATATGTTTTTCCTCAAATATATTCTCATTATTTATCTATATAAGTATATATATTGATATATTTATGTATTTGAAACTATGATTGCGATTTAAGTAACTGTAAACATGTTATGTCCAAAGCTTATTTTACAATGGACGCAAGACGTGAAGACGCAACGCTAGAAATCGACCAATCACAATGAAATATGAGAAGAATGATTGACCGTCATTGGCCGATTTCTTGCGTTGCTGCTTAGCGTTTTGTCTTTTGTGTCTATCGTAGAATAAGCTTTACATCCTCAATGAGCATGTTAATATGTCTAATGTTATATTTTTTTATATAATGCTCTATCAGTTAATATTTAATATATATTTGAATATATGTTTATCAAGTGCAAATTATAATTATGATTCAATATATTTATATTTTATCCTTTCCTATACAAAAACGTGTCCTTTTGCATATACAAATTTCTGAAAAGATTTTTGAATTAATTTCAAGCGAAAACAAATGAAATGGTTTGCTTTCGCTTAAAATTAATTCAAAGACCTTTTCTAAGATTAGTATATGCAAAAGGCAAATTAGATTATTAATGGTGCACAATATAACAATTACATTACAGTACTATAACGTAATGTAACAAAGTAACATTACAAGTTATAGTACTGTAATGTAACTGCGTAATATAACGAGTTATATTAATGCTATATAACCGTAATTTTCTGTGAGTGGGAAATTACAACTAACATATACGTTACATGCAACGTATAGGTTATATTGCATGTTATTTTACGTTTTATTGAGTCAATGTTGCTGTCATATAACTGTGTTTGCTGGGATTTTTCATCAC
>NW_011963259.1:0-3245 GCF_000949405.1 Vollenhovia emeryi
CCCTGCATTCATCGCGATCGAGTCTTGGAAACCGATAACGCAAAAGTAATACCACGCACTGAGCAACTCTCGCCACTGCTTGCCGGCACGACGTTCGGCGAGCGAATGATACCGCAGCGACCTTCGGTACACGATGGCACGCAAAAACATCGTACGTCACCGCGCCGAGAGAAAAACAACAACGAACGTTGAGAATTCGTTGTCCCACCTACGAAATTGAAAATTACGCGGACCATTGTTTACGTGTAGGTCGCCGCGGTATCACTCGCTCGCCGAACGTCGTGCCGGCAAGCAGCGGCGAGAGTCGGTCCGTGCGTGGTATTACTTTTGCGTTATCGGTTTCCAAGACTCGATCGCGACGAATTCAGGGATAAAACGCTATTGATTTGCACACCTTTATTAGTAACAAGTAACGTTCCTCGATTAATTATTCAGTTTCTACAACTTGTAATGAGAAACGACTTGCATGTTAAGGCGACGGTTCTTTATCAACGAAAATATCGTTTCGTTGCGGACTAATAACTACTTATTTACCGCAGATTGCTTCCGATACTCGCGTTGCGTTTTATATCGCCAATTCAATAGTGATTTATCCTATTTGTCAGAATCAAAAGTGCAAGTTGTTAGTTTGAGTGATTTGTATGATAGAGAGTCACGCGATATTTGTTAATAAAATTTCATGCGTTTCGCGGTATTTCACATCGCGTACGGAAGTGCCCGAAATTTCGCGCGATCGATGATTTTCGCGAGTGAGTGTCGTGTAAGTGCAACAAGGAAATCTGAGAGGAGGAGGAGGCTTGGGAGGCATCGGGCAACGGCGGAGAAATGGTGAGGTAAGTGTCTTACATTTTTAAGTTATTTGCTACTTGTGCAAAATAAAGCTTCTGTTCTGTGTATTTATTTTACTTATTCAAGTGATTCGAATGAAGATTTAAATAAGTATTAGAGACGAAACCATACGTATAAAATTTTGTGAGTTTATATTTAAAAGGAAGACTTTTTCAATATTCTAAATAATTATCGTAATAAATACCTATTTAAAAAAATATAAAGTATGTTTAATAGAATAATTTCAATTTTACATAATTACTATATAATAATCATATACATATTTGTATTTTTACAGTTTAACACACGTAGTTAACGATATACAACTCTACTGTTGCGAATCGTATCAGTGAGTGAAAAATTACTTTTTATCTTAAATTGACGTTGCGCATACAATTACTTCTTTGCATGTGTACAAATTCTTAAAAGTATACAATGTTCAACTGCAAATTGCGCGCGCGAAGCGCGCCTTTGTCTCTTCTGGAAATAATGTAAAACATTGATGAGCTACGCATTAGGCGATTAGTACACATTCGGCAACTCTCCCCTAAGAAGAAACTCGGAGGCTCCAAGAGTCTTTCGTGATGTGCGGCCTCGGCCGTCAGTTTTCGAACATGCACGAACAACCCGCGTCCGTGAATCTCGGAGCAACGAATAACAATAAGTCCACCGCAAATCCAGTTTCGAGCTTGCCGCGGATGGCAGAGTTCGGTTCCCCGCATTCCTTCTCGGCGAACGACGATGCGCAGTACAGACTTTTGTATACTATTAGACTGCTACCTTCGAGCTGAAAAGTGAGGCAAGAGTTTCGCCATGTCTTATTAGGCAAATAAAGTAGTGTGTGTGCATCGGTCTGTCAGTGGCACACTAACTCTTGCCCAGGGTTGGAAAGCAACTCGTTACTTGTAAGTTACAGTTACATGTACTTTTTCTAATAACTCTAACTTTACTTCGTTTCTTTCTCTCCATCTGTAACTGTAGCTTAACTCAGTCACATTTTTTCGATAACTAGTAACTAATTTACTAGTTACATTAATAGTTACTTTATATATTTTTTAAACCGCCACAGATCGCGTTAGGCCTTGCCTTTGCGCGTAAACGCCTTTAACGGCACTTTCCAATTCAAATACAGATTTGATATTTTTATTTTTATTGCAAGAAAGTAACTGCAAAGTAACGATTCGTTACTTTTTGAGTAACTGTAACTAGATACTTTTATAAAGTAACTTTCCCAACCCCTGCTCTTGCCTCACTTTTCACCTCGAGGGTAGCAGCCCGGTGGTACATGGAAGTCTGTGATGCACAGACGTGTACGAAAATTCACCCTTACTTTCGTGTGACCACCGAGGAATATTACAAGGTAGCCATCCGACGACGCGGCTCGCGGATTCGCAGGTTCCTCGGCTCGCATCGCGTGCGCGTGTCATTTACAGCGACGCTGCCATGTAATGCGCGATGCGCCATGAAAACGCTTTTTCCGCCGCGATCGGCCGGCCCCGCGTTGCGGGTGTCGAAAGGAGCGTCATGTCCAGTTGAATCGTCAACGAACTACTGTTATTGATACGTTGGCAAAATTATTAACCCTATCGATCGCATCAGTATCGTCACATAGTCACATAGATTATCTTGTCTCCACAGGATGTAACTATTTTCTAAAAGAGACCTCTAGTAAATCGGTTTCTATACCCTATAACATTTCTAGAGTGGACATACTGCCACGGGATAAAATGTTCGCTCTGCCGGAGTAAATATTCACGCCAAGAACTTTAGAGAATAAGGAAATAATTTTCGGCAGATAAATTTTGACCTGTTGGTTATTTTCGTAAATCCTGGGCGATGCTAAAATTACCCTTTCCTTCAGTGTACGCTTCCGCGAATTCAAAGTACATATTTCGCTCTACATCTGATACTTTTTAAGCCAATCTCAAGAAACGGAAAGCCATTTAATAATTTTTTATATAAGCATTTGTGTGAGGAAACACCTTGTTTATCAACTAAAGTGAAATCAGGACCTTTTTAAGGTATAACTTCAACTTATGACCGAGAACGCCAAATCATATTTAGGTCCGGGCAAGCTGGAGGTAGCCTAATAATTTTTAAGTTAATATGCGAATTCATATACCGTATTTTCCAACCTGTCATGCGCGCCGTCACTTGCACCCTCAGAAAGGATTTCTGTTACCGAGACAAAAAGTATTCCTGACGCACTTATATTTCTCACAACCCCATTTAGTATAAAAATAAGAAAGTATCAAAATAAAATCAATAATTCTTATTCTCTCTCTATCGAATTAAAAAAGATTGACTATATTGAGACAAGAGTAAGTTTATATATTCTTGCGTTTAGAATAAATTAATTTTCCTTCCTTACAACGTACGAAGTTGGCACCACGATAATCGACAAAAGACGATATACA
>NW_011963260.1:0-3247 GCF_000949405.1 Vollenhovia emeryi
AATTTTAATGCTATACTTAGCATTATAAATTTACCCTTTCCCCTATTGAATTAAAATTCTTATTGCGAAAAAAATCCTGGTTGGGGTAATAATTTTCGCAATAAGAATTTTAATTCAATAGGGGAAGGGGTAAAATAATGCTAAGTATAGCATTAAAATTAAATTAAAATAATTTATAAAAATCGCTCTGCGATTTTTAGAACATGTGAATTCACTGACGAGAATGATCCTACCGAGGAGAAAATCTGTGTTATATGTCCGATAGTAACGGCGCACAGTACAGAGTAGGAAAAATACGGTATATGGATTCACTAAGCTATTTAATGGCCACCACCTTGCCAGGTCCTAATTCAATGGGCGTTAAAATTTCAATTTGATTTATATCTAAATAGGACCGAGAAATATTCATCGTTGAAATAATATTACCTTGAGGTTCATTGGGATTATTAGTATACCTCCGTCTTCGTTTCCGTCGCCGACGTAGAATATTTCCTTGTGTAATATCAACATGATTAACTGGTAACCAAAGAAAAGTAAATATTTTTTAAATGCAAATAATCATAAAATAACAAAGCAACAAAATAATTTTAATAAGAAATTGTGTTTTACAAACAAAAAGAATAACTTATCCTTAAACAGTATATAGTAAAGTAGTAATTATCTAAATTTTACCGGTTTTTATAGCCCCTTCTGTATGTAAATCTGCACAAATTTCATCGTCATTATCATCTGTAAAATTATTTACATAAAAAATTTTAAAATAATAAAAGTTATAGTTTGATGAAACCTAGAAATTTGTTTATAATATTAAATTTAGAAATGAGTTATGTAATAATTGTAAAAATAATAATAATATGTATTGTAAATAACGTAATATTATAAGTAAAATCTAATTTATAAATTCTTACCTATTGACAGTGTCATATTGTATTGCTGACGTCCGGCATCCTCATTAAATACCTGTAAAAATTCTCTTAACGAGTAGATACCAGTAGATAAATAACTTTCAGCTTCTAGTATTTTTGCACTTTTATATTTGTCGAACCGACAGCGATTTCTTGTAACTTGTAGACCACTTACTAAACGATCATAATTGATTTCTTGATCCATAATAATTAGTTTCGAGACGTTATCTACAAAAATTAATAATTTCTTACAATAGGAAATATTTCTTAATACATTTAAGATATATATACATATACACATATATACACATGCATACGCACATACGCATGCTCATACACGCAAACACACACACACATACACACACACACACACCACACAGAAGCACACATGTACACATATAAGTTACCTAAAAATATCCAAAGATTTGGATAAGCCGTTTGCATCTTTTGCGACATAATATTATGAAATGATTGAACAAGATTGTTGGTTCTAACTGGACATCCATGTACACTTATTTTTTTCGATATTGGGAGCCATGTGCTTCTCATGTATTTCATCAAAAGCATTGCATTAGGATAATTATCATATTCTTCATCAGCAATTATTTGCATGAGATTTAAACCTTCGGAAAACATTTCTGGTGGTGCCAATGCTAATGTCATTGCCATTGATACTATTTTATGTGGAGCTTTCAAAAGCCCTAATCGTTTCCATTTTTTCAGAACAGCCTACAATGTAAACATGAAATATTTATTAACAAAACATATTACAATTTTTTTAATTTAAGTATTAAAATATAATAAATAATTAGTATAATAATTAGTATAGCAATTATAGTAATATACAGGGTGTTATGTAATATCCATCTCACCTCTTAATTTTGTATAGAGCAAACTAAACTGAGTCCAAAAATTCTCTACCATTTTGCAATTTTTGCAATAGTTAACGAGTTATTAATTATTAAAAATCGCTGTCTTAGCCCAGCATAACGCCCAATTCAAACGCACGACAAGATGCGGCCATCCCACAATTGGCGTTCCTAGGCTCGCGGGAAGTTGTTTATGACACACGGCAACGGCTACGTACCATAAACAATTCTCCACGCGCCTAGCAACGCCAATCGAGGGACGGCCGCATCTCGCCGTGCGTTTGAATTGGGCAGTAGATAATAGGGCTAAGATAACGATTTTTAATAATTAATAACTCGTTAACTACTGGGAAAATTGCAAAAGGATAGAGGACTCTTAAATTCACTCTAGTGCATTCTATCCGTAAATAAGAGAGGAGACGTGTATTACATAACACCCTGTATATGTATAGTTTTAGTAATAAAAATTTGAAGTACCTGATAGTAGTGAAACCAGCAGCCTCGTAGAGATGCATGAGGAAATTGTTCGTGGACAGCATTCATCGACGCTCTTTCATAATCACACATTATAAAGCGCAAATTAGATTGTAGATCAGGAGCTAATTGGATAACTTTTTTCCATATGGATTTGTAAACTAATTGTGTTCTTGCTTCACACAAGATAAATAATACTGCAATACCCTAAAACATAATATTTATATGTTAAGGTAATTTCAAGAAAAAAAATATAATAAAACTATATAGAGAATAATAAAATTAGGATACCTTATTCATATAACGCACATGAACTGAGAACAACTGTGCAAAATTTGGTACTCTGGGTACAACCTGAAGAACATATTAATATAGAATTATTACAACAATCGTAATTGTCTACAAAAATATTATGTATTCCAAACAAATAATATATTTTAGCAAAAAATGATAATGATTAATACTTACAGAAAATGTACCATCTATAAAAATTTCAGAACTGTTCTCCAATATTTTTAGAAGCTTATTGCTAGTAAATATATAGGAATATTTATTATCTTCAGAAATAACACAGCCTTTATAAATAGATTGTACAGCTTTATAGTCTTGAAGTAAAGAGTCAAGGTCACACACATTTGCAGGTAATGGAGGGCGCATTTTAAGTCTTTCTTTTGACAATATATTTATCATAGAATTATACGATAGGTAAGTTGCTGCTTTTGGATTTTTTCGACAAACACTGTCAAATATCTCTTTCTTTGATGTAGCTGTCTCTTTACATATTCGAATCATTTCAGTTTTTAGATTTAAAATATCAAATACATAAGGCTCACTGGAATGATTATGACTGCTTTCTAAGATAAATGTTTCATTTTCTTGAATTAGCACAGCTCTACATGATGTAGTACGTCGTTTTGCACAACGATATAAATACATATATCTTTTATCCATATTATACAGGGTGAGTTATAACATTTGTCCCAGAGCTCGTGAGAAGGT
>NW_011963261.1:0-3248 GCF_000949405.1 Vollenhovia emeryi
CAAACAGATCTGTGGTAGGAAAAAGCTGTCGGTTTTTCGTGGTGATGCTCTTTACAGCAGTCTTTTTATTCGCAACGAATTCCCCATTGAACACTGTGTTGATTTTCACACAAGCGTGTCTATCCATATTCTCGCGTACCTTCTCAATCACCATGTCTCTAGCGTCCTCGAGAAATCGTCTAGGCTCAATGTAGCGGGAATTGATTACCACACCTGTGAGTACCCGCCTCCGAAAAGCTGTCTCAATCTCCAACCATGTAAATCCATTGTAACCTGCACCAGTATGAACTAAACGACTTCGCAGTTCGGTCCTCGCTCCCTCTAGACGCGCGATCAAAGCAATAAGAGAATTGACCGTTCCAGCTGGGTTCCCACACCTTTGACACTCTTCCCTCAACGATTCAATACACTCCTCACATCGACGCTCCCACGAGTGATATTCGTCCTCGTTGAAAACAGTCGCAGCGTTCTCGATCAACTCGCTTGCCTCCAGATTCATTTTCGTTTTTTTTTCATCCAAAAAGAACGTCCCTCGCTTAGTTTCGGAATTCTGAATTTCACTCGCTGTCGAATAAGCTTTTTTTTCTTATCAAAATAATATCTATTCGGTAGTATTCCATTCATATACATCTGAGCTCGATGACTGAACGCTACCGCTGTTTTTATCCACAACTCTTCCCGCAGACACTTGGCGCCGATTTCCCTCCTCAAATGATAACATGCCAAATTCCATCGCGCGTCTTCCTTCACCACAATGTTATATACAGCGTATTCTGTTTTCGCACAATTGCAGTCATACATGCATGGGGATGATGATGATAACGTCTCGTCGCAATACAATTCAACCTCATTCTCGTTGTCACTGTCTAAAGTATTCCTGCTCATACCAGACACGGTTATTTACACTTAACAATTTTTTCTACACCGTCGCTACGAACCTGTGCGTTGAACATGATGTTTCGCCGAACTCGATCGTTGCGCGACGCTACGAATACTGTGGCTATGATACGCTCGATCGCTCGCGCTTTTATTCCTCCTTCGTCACCTTGAGAATTCGAGTTGTTATCACTACCATCGCAAATCTGACACACTTCCTGCCTGCGTGATCACGCAGGAATGCTAGACCCTATCTCCCAACCACACCTCACTTCTTATGCAAGGTCGCGCGTGTTACAAACCTCGCACTTCCACCGGGAAAAAACATCTGACGCACTTCTTGCCTGTCGGCTCGCTCCACCAGATCTTGCTCTCGTTGTTCCATGTTGTCGCGCTTTTCTATTTTGTGCAAATTGGGCACATATTACACGGAAATACGATATACAATGGCGCATCACATGTTGTGCAGTTGTTAAACCTCATTGCGTTTATATTATCGTAACAGTCGGTAATGTGTTTACGAGTACTATATGTAAGATCGATGTCTCTGCACTCACACATACACCATTGACATAATTTATATGTGCTACCGTCGGAATAATAACTATATATGGCACACTTTTTCATCGATAAATTCAGCGTTAGAATTTCGTGAGGAGACAGTTTTTTCCTAGTAGTCTTTTTACCTCCTTTTACCTCCTCCGAGTCACTGATGTAGTCACTATCATCGGCTAATGGTTGATATTCTTCTTCTTCTTCTTCATCGGTCTCATCTACTAACCTCTCGAAATTATCACTATCATCGGATAATGGTTGATATTCTTCTTCTTCTTCTTCTTCATCGGTCTCATCTAATAACCTCTCGAAATTATTGTCGATTTCCATTTCTCCTTCGAAATTATTATTTGCTTTACTGGCAGATCTCCTACTGTGGTACAGCGGACTTGCGAACTGATTTATATATCATACGAAAGTCTGTCTAGACGATGGAGAGGGGGATGTTTGTCAAGTGTACGCGATAGCCGCATGCGTTAAGTGTCAGACTGTCAACCGCGCGAGCAGAGTTCGATTCCCGGCGAGCCGTCTTTTTTTCTCGATATTATTTTATTATGTAGAAGGTGGAGGGGGGATTAGTCATGCGGCTCACACGTACATGACCTAACTTCAGTTGCTCTGGGCGGGGCGCGGAGCGCGGGGTGTATGAAGGTCTGTGTGGGGGCTCCCCTCCAGGCAGACCGTGTACCCCGCGCTCCGCACCCCGCCCAGAGCACCGTGGGTTACATACATCATAGGTCTTCTACTAGTATACACTTTTTGATACCGTAAGCAGAACTGGCGAAGAAAAATTACTACACTCCGCACAGTGCGTCAAAGTGTGCAATTTTTTAGAGAAAAAACATGGTCATGATTTTGAGAAAGTTCCGGGAAATGGGAAGAGTGAATGCAAATTCCAATAAGAGCTTCTTAAAGCAGAGGCTTTGCCCTATGAAATGAAAAAAAAACTTTTCAATTTGACTAGTTTTCGCGAAGTTACGCTTATTTGAAATTCGCCAAATTTTGATGTAAATTTCTTGTTGCGTTAATTTTTGTGACCAGTGTATATACATATATATATATACAGGGTGTCCCATTTTAACTTGGACAGTAAAATATCTCGAAAACTGAGCCCAGCAGACAAAAATGTTTCAGACAAAAGTTGTATGTTTCGAGGGGGACATAAGATGGTACCATCCCAGTGAGAAATCATTAGTTGAAAAGACGTTTAATCGGCGACTTTTCAACCAAGGAGATAGTTGATATACAGGGTGTGTCCTAATACCCGTATCACCCGTAACTGCCAGATAGACCAGGGCAAACTGAATAGAAAAGTCCTATACCATTTTGCAAAATTCGCAATAGTTATCGAGAAATAAATTTTAATGTCTGAGCGAATGAAAGCGTAGACGGCGGCAGGCCGGACTCGGCAGGCAACGGTGGGGCATCATCTAATAGCGAGAGGTGGAGCGACGCGCCGAAAAAAAGTTGTCACGCAGCGAGCGGCGAGCTTCAGTAAACACTCCCCGCTCGCCTCTCACCGCTCGCCCTTCGCCCCGCGTCGTTCGCCGCCCGGTGCTCGGCTCTCGCCCCTTGCCCCTCACCCCTCGTCCTTTACATGTGATCGAGCGTTATCATAAAGCAATATGCATATTGCAGGTTGCTTAAAGCGTAATTGCTGGTGCATTTCCTCCATCTGAGAACAGTATTTTCCGGCATTAATGATTTTACCAGTACCGGGATTCTGTAACTTGCTATCGATGTTTTTCGGCATCGAAATTAACTAGCGACAGCAAAGCCGTTAAAAGCACAGCTTTCATAGGTTGGTTAACGAGACT
>NW_011963262.1:0-3249 GCF_000949405.1 Vollenhovia emeryi
ATGTATGTGCGTTTTTAGGGCGGGGGGGGGAGGGGGAAGGAATCGTTCGGATCGAGCGCGGCATCGAGCGCAATTGGAGTTCGTTGAACCCGGCCGAGGAAGAAGCGTGCGGAGCCCGCGATTCGTGACGCGTCGCGCCGTTTCACCCCGGGACGACGCGACGTGTCGTCGTGCTCTCGTTACTCCTGGGTCTCATTGCAAGACAAATTACGCATTCGCGTGTCACGTTTCAACCGCGCTCGCGTCCGTTGTTACCGTGCATATTAGCGGCATCGCGATACTAAACGGAGGTCCAAAAAGTAACGGGTAATAAATTTCACGACGAAATTCCGGTTAAGGGGACGAAATCCTCTCCCCCCCCCCTCCCCGATCGATTAAATTCGAAGGATATTCGCACGGAACAGCGGCGGAGTCAGGCTTGTCCCTTAGACGCTGGCGTAATTCTACACTTTTTGCACCTTTTACTCCAATTCATGAAAACTTTTGTGTACACTGAGAAAAATTTTCGTCGGATAAACCTATCCAATAGTGTTTCCGATGGTTAATTTTTCCGATTATGGATACGTCCGATGAAATTTCATGGAAAAACCGATCATATTTTTCATCGGATATACAATTGAATTGGATATATCCGTTTGTTATTATGTAATTGGATTATCCGAGTATATTTAATCGGATTTTTCTCAGTGTACAGATCGACAGTGTCTCACTATTCGGATGAAATCAGAGAACAGCACGATATCGTTGAAATTAGTCTAACTAAATTAGAAAAACCTAATAAATAATCGACTCGCTCGAATATCAACCTTATTCAAGTCCGATTAGTGGAACACTGTCAGTCTGTATACAAAAGCCACATAATTGGTATATTACACAAACGTTTTCACAAATTGACACTTCATAAAAAACACTTCTAGATGCAAAAAGTGCAAAAGGTGCAGAATCACTCCAGCATCCCTTTTAACTCGTTAAACAACTCCGCGGCTCCGTGACGGCGAAGTTGCAAACGGCGAGATTCAAACGGAAGGCGCGCGACGGTTCCCGCGATGCATCGCGTCTCTTTTTTTTTCCGGGAACACGGTATCGCGACAAGAACATCCCGGAACGCATCTCTCGCGAGAGTTATCGGAATTAGACGCCCCTCCCCCCCCCCCCTCCCCTGGTGATATTGATCACGCTTCTTTCTGCCCGTGACGCAAACATTTTTCTATTTCGACGATACCGCGGCGAAAAATATCGCGAGCGGACGCGCGAACCGAACGCGCCGCGCCGGGAATTTACGACGGTGATAACACCGCGGCGCGGACTATCAATCGTCCGCCGCGTTCGCAGCGACCCTCGGCGCAGTCTCGGCAATTTTTATCCCCGCGTCTGTCCTCGCGGTCTATCGCGACGTACCCTGCCGTGCGCTCCCGTCGCGCTCTCTTTCCAAAATTCACGTCGCGTACGTCGCTGACCCGGAACGATCCGAGTCGGGGACAACCGGGGAATAAAATCGCGCGCGAACGTCAACCTCGGCGCGGAGTTTCGACAGCGCCCGGTTTCACAGATCGGAAATTCTCCGGCGACGATAAATGTCGCGCCTCCTTGAGCGGATCGCGAGAATTAAACACCTGACCCTTGGCGCTATTTATTTTTAAAACGAGAACGCCGCGCATTTGCGCGAGGCGGAGACGGCCCGTCCGACTCGAGAACGCGCGTTTCCCTGCTGCTGCTCCGACATATCGACGCCGAGGTCTTTGACGCGTCACGCGTTTCATTTCTGCCCGTTTAGCAAGTGAGAAAACGGGAGCCACTTAGCATTCCCTCGCTTCTCACTTTAATTGCCATTGCACTTGACTCGCGCGCGTACTATTCATAAATTATATTAAGATCCGCCCCGACGCTCTCATTTTTTTTATAATCCCACATTTTTCCCTCATGTTAAAAGTACGACGCGAGCTATGAAAATTAATTGCCGCAGAGATTACGAGCAAGTTTGCGCGCGTGTTTTATCAAGCCCGATATCGATCGACACGCGCGCGCGGAAAAATTATAATTTTCCAGCGATAATAAAAAAAAGAGCGGGGTCAAAACAGGAGGGTGTAATGAAAGAACGGGAGGGGGAGGGGGAGAGGGTTAAAATCGTAATTCATCGCGCGTAATTAACGCGCCAATCAACAGCGTCAAGTATTATTGCGCTCGCATGCGGCGCGTCGCTCCATTTTGCTAATCGCGCGCCCTGAAACGAGCGATACCACCTGGTGCGCCGCCCTGTAATCGCCTTGAAATCCAAAGTCCGTGCGTCGGTGAATTATTTTGCGAGTGATAAATCAAAACACCGACGGTAGTGAAGCGTCTGAGGATCCGGTCGCGCGTTCGAGACGCCTCGCGGCAGATCCTCCGCTCCGTCTCGCGCGATTCGACTCGTCGGTTTGCGCATAAGGGCCTGAGCAGACAGATTGTCGTAACCTTTTATGATTCTCTCGTAAGACTCAAGTCGGTGTCGGAGGTCAACGCACGAAAAATTGTCGTAAACGTCGCACTCATTGCATCGCAGTCCGACACGGACTGTCTTACGACAGATTCGTAAGTGGTTACGACAATCTTTCCGCTCACGTCCTAAGGCTGCTATTACATTTGTCGTACGACAAATTTTTCATTCGCGTTGATTGGTTACAGGATAGAAAAATCTCAAGTATGTAGAAATTTTTAAGGTTGTAGTCAATCAACACGTTCAAAAACTTGTCGTACGACAAATGTAATACCAGCCTTAGGGCCCGAGCGGAAAGATTGTCGTATCCGTTTGTCGCATTCATTGCATCGCAAGGCTACAATTCTTTGTGCGTTTACGTCCGACACCAACTTAAGTCTTACGACAGAATCGTAAACGGTTACGACAATTTTTCCGCTCGGGTCTTAAGGCTGGTATTATATTTGTCGTACGACAAATTTTTCAAGCGTATAGGTTGGCTGCAGGATAAATAAGTTCTCGAGTATATCTAGACATTTTCTAGCATGTAGCTAATCAAAGCGTTTAAAAAATTTGTCGTACGACAAATGTAATACCAGCCTTAGGACTTGAGTAGAAAAATTGTCGTAACCGTTTATGATTCTGTCGTAAGACTTAAGTTGGTGTCGGAAGTCAACGCATGAAAAATTGTCGTAAACGTACATCGCATTCGTTGCATCGCAAGGCGACACCGATTTACGTCTTACGACAAAATTGTTACGACAATCTTTCCGCTCAGACCCTAAGGCTGGTGTTAC
>NW_011963263.1:0-3249 GCF_000949405.1 Vollenhovia emeryi
AACGAACTGATAGCTTTCGTAAAGAATGATTTATTTATACTTACTAAATTTAGTAATACTTACTATACAAGCAAATTGCTTACTAAATAATTTAGTAACTATCAGAAAACCAATCAGATAAGGCTTTTTAAGTTAATTTAGTACTGATTATCAAACTGTTCGTTAATTATTATTAAACTTTTTTATAATAAGTACTATATAAATTAGTTGGCTCAACTGACCGCAAATTTTGCTCTTTTAAAATGTTTATAATTATTACAAAACGTTTTGTTATTATTATTATAATCGGTAATAATAATCAAATATCTCAAAAGAAAGTATTACTAAATGCATATCACAAGCCTGGATCATTACAACCCAGCCTTTTTTTCAGTGCGTAAGCGTGTGTGTGTGTTTGCGTCATCTTATGAAAATTATATTTAAAAACATATTTCATACTTATGTTTTTCCTGCAATACTCATCGGAAAAGCCAAATCGGGGCAGCACTGATAGCATGTATTTGAATAAATGAACAAACGGCACCTCCTCAATATTCCACGACAGTTCCCCCCCCCCCCCATGTGAAAAATGGTATAGATAGTAAGTTATTTTGTTGATCACGAAATTGTTGTGGATAGCCGCGCGCACACTTTTGTATGTATTTTTTCTATATTTCACCGATAACATCTGACATACGATGAAACGGATCACACGTATCAGCCATTTTTTTCATATATATTGACCATTACTCGAAAGTTTGGTCACGACATTCTCTACAAACAGTTTTGCGAAATATTTTACGTGGTCAAACACACGCGCACGCGCGTTTGGGTCACTCGTCCGAGAAAAAGACCGTTTAAAAAATAAAATGGATAGATGTACATGGCTGCGGCACGGTACGCCGTTCGCCAATGAAATTAACCCGTGCTGTGACGCGACTTATCCTTTTTAAACGTGTTTTTTTCCTCTTTTTTTTATTTGCTCGCCCCCTTTGTTTTGACCTCCTCGCTTCACCGGCGCTCCTTTATTCCGCGCGAACAGCTCGCTCGGGACAACGTGATCGGAATGCTCATTGGTAATTCAGATCTGTCGCGGCGCGGACGTGTTCCTAAGAGTGTGTGACGGAGAGGAATAAAGATAGCAAGCCTTCAGAAAGTCCTACAAAGGCTTACTTCAAGAGTCATTCCCGCGACAGAACTGGCGAAAAGGGTCTGGATGCGGGTCGGTTAGCTGGATTGAACTGAATAAAATATCGCTTTCAACTTGAGCTCTGGCGCGGGAAATTGTTTCGTTACTAATATACACATACATTAATAGACATCGCTCTCCAAAGGCGTATTAGTCTCGTGTCGCCTTAAAATAAAGAATAAATTTAACTCGGCTCCGATGATGATGCAGAGACAAACATACGCGCATACATAAATATGTTTTTTTTTCCACGATGACTCAAATACTGCTTCTCTCATGCTATTTTTCTAAACGTTCGGTTCGTTCGTGTTTTCAACGACTTAATATTTCTCTCACATGCAATGTACACATTGGGGCAGCAGTTTCAACACAAAAATCCGACGAAAATCGCAAAATAAGCATGACTCGCGGCGACCGAAAATATTCACACGCGCGGTGGTGATTCGATGATAGAGGGAAACGCCACGTGATAAATTTGAAGGCGGCATCAATATTTTCTCCTCTCCTCTCGCGGGACCAGCCCGGTAGTTTTAGGATCCGGCAACTCGGAACGTCTGGTATTTTATATTAAAAGTCTCTATCCCACGTCACCTTCCCCCCCCCCCTCCAGTATTCTTGCGCTATCACGGCATTTCTGCTCGGATAGGGTTGCGTGCGTGAGAGGGACGCGTTATATGTACCCGAGAACTTCCCCGGAAATCTGATTCACTTTCCAGAGTTCTCCAAACGCGAGAAATATGCGTGCCACACGTGCGCACGTCATTAGATTGATATTTATGGGACTTCATAATTGTTTCCGAAATATCTGTCATCTAAATTGACATTCGATCTCGCAATTCTCGTATTCCCTACGGGTAATAAACGGAGTTTATACGACCGATTCGTATATGTATACCGTCTACGTGTAGCTGAAATCCGAACGTATTCCGGTTTGCATTTCCATTTCCCAGAGAATTAAAATTTACGAACAAAATTCCAACGGATGGGCTCCGCGTATACGTAAAGCAATTACTTGCGTAGGAAATATCGCGGTATAAGCGGAAGCTTATACCCCGCGCGAGGAACAGATCCTTCAATTGGTACAAAATCCAGATATAAAGATATATCTCAATTCATTCTACCAAGAGTAAACTCAACAACTATTTCTTCCGTACGTAATTTGATCTTGAATTTTTGTTTCAACAATACTTGTTCGTTTTGGTAATTATTGACAGGCCTGCAGCTATTTTGCCAATAATCATTAGAAAGGAACAATATCGAGTATTCGACGTATTCCAAGTATTTCTCATTAATGATAAGCGGCTCGAAAATCATATTATCCTAATATAGTTTTGGTATATCGGAATCGCGTTGGAATCGCACGATAATCGGAGTTAAACTCCAGATACGGCGGAAATAGGCTATGCTATATTCGGAAAGCTCAAATCTGAAGAGCAAAGTACTTGGTGGTCGTGCTTGCCGACGCCATTCGCCGTCGTATGGAACGGCGTGGAAATTCAAAAGCGCATGTTTGTCGTCCACTCGGCGAACCCTTCTGGAAATTGGCCCGGTGTCACCGGAGAATTTCAGTACCCTCTCTTGTGTGGTCCTGTCCACGCGGGGCGCAAGAGAATTCAGTAAAATTAAATCAAGGGGCTTTCGTCCTCTTGCTCGTCGGAAAGCCGCGGGACAGCTATTACACTACGTACCTCGTACTAGTGTGTATACATGTATACAGGGTGAGTTATAACATTTGTCCACGAGCTCGTGAGAAGGTAGAACGGATCGAGATGAACAGAAAAGTCCTGAAACATTTTGCAATTTTCGCAATAGTTAACGAGAAAAAAATTATCGAAAATCGTCGTCTTTGCCCTGCCCACTGTCCAATTCGAGCGCGTGGCGAGATGTGACCGCACGGCGATCGATATTGCCAGGCGAGGGATGGGGACCCGAGACGCGGGAGCGGCGACGTAAACAACTCGCCGGCAACTGCGCGCTGTCCCCCCCTCCCCCCTTCACATCTCGCTACGCGCTCGAATTGGACAGTGGGCAGGGCAAAGACGACGATTTTCGATAATTTATTTCTCGTTAACTATTGCAAA
>NW_011963264.1:0-3249 GCF_000949405.1 Vollenhovia emeryi
CCTCCCCCTCCCCCCCCCCCACCAGCGAAAGGGGGAATTAATTGCGCATCGCGGATACGCGAAACGTATATCGCGTGCGCGCGGCAAAGGGAGGATATTATTGCGGGAGCGTATTTTGTGTCGGTGGCAGGCCTCGACGGGGTATCGCCGCGCGACGCCAAGTTAATTACCCGTTTTACAAGAATTAGCGTATCGGTAATTTCGGCCTTGGGATCGACGCCGGTAATTGTTCCCGCGGCTAATGGCCGCGCCAAATTGCGCGCGGATAAGATAATCGCGGGGCCGGGCTCCGACCAGCGGACGCGTCCGCGTAAATATTGACGGGGGCGACGCGTCGTGTCGTCGGAGCCGCTTCCTGGGAGGGCGATGCCGACGAATAATAAACGCGCGCGGCGACTCGAGTCCGCGGGGAGTTTCCCCGTCTCGCGGCGAGCTGCACAATTTATGTCAGCGCGACATCGGCTCGGGTATTTTCTCGTTGAAGTCTCCAGTGTTTGCTCGCGCGCGCGCTAAACGCTCTATGTAATACACGGCGTCGGGATCGTCGCACGCGCGACCTCGCGCGAGCGTCCATTTAGCGTCGATCGACCATGACGGTTTCGCGGATTGTGCGTCGGCCGCTTGTGCAACTTTCGTCGCGGCGTGGCGAGACACGCGGGGACTCTAATCTTTCCGAGTGACGTCCGTTAAAGCCACGTTACACCGAGAGCTAAATTACCTTCGAACGAGCAGCGGCGGCGGCGGCGGTCGCTGCCGCGGCAGCCTTGACCCCGTAATTAAAGCGCAATGGGCACGCGAGAGAAATCGTAAATATTTTCTGAGAAAATGCACGACTGATATGTCGCAACGAGATCGCAACACTAATCGTGTGTTTACGCGGGCCGATCGGTCGGTCTCGCGGGAATATCGTGCGCGAAATTGTACGTATACAATGTTCGTCGCTGCGTTTTAAACCGCTTCGCCTGACGAACGTTCTTTCGGTCTCCCGCGACTAAGGGCCTGAGCAGAAATGCGGGGTCCATGATGCCTCAGGCTGGATTCACGCTTGGCGGAAAGGCAGAAAACAGAAATTCAGTCAGAACCAATCAGAACTCTCGCTGGTAGTCGAAAGTTTCTACTTTCTGCCAGCAGAGTGCGCTGTTTACTACCAGCGCGCGCTCCGATTGGCTTCTGCTCTTCCGCTTAGGTGTGAATCGGAGTCGCAGTCGTAAGAATAGTCGACTGTGATTGGTCAATTCTCATGTGTCGGACTGAACTTTTTGAAAAGTAATTTTCTCATTGGACCATCGGTTACGTCCCGACATCCGACAATGACATAAGAAGTATTACCCCTGGTACACAATCTTGCGCTAAGTTAAGGCCTGAGCAGAATGGCTGTCTTATACTCTTAAGACAATGTTTTATGTTTTAAGTCCTTGTCTCGAGTTAACGCACAATAACTGTCTTATGTCTTAAGAGTACAAGACAGCCATTCTGCTCAGGCCCTAAGCTAATCACAGTTGAGAGTGAAGGGCATAAATGTCTGTGATTGGTTAATTTCTTACGTCTTCGGGCTTACAGCTTACTTAAAGCAAGATTGTGGACCAGGTGATATATAACGGGCCTGAATGCGACATACGTTTACGACGGCTCTTTGTGCTTTGACTTCCGACACTCGAGTCTTACGACAGAATCGTAAACGGTTACGACAATCTTTCTGCTCAGACCGGCAAGTCAACGGCACACAAGACCATTTTTCCTACTGGATTGCTTGCGAGAGCCAATAGGGATGGCAGAGTTTTATATCAGATGACTTAAAGGGATGCTACACTTTATACACCTTTTCCTCCTAGAACTGTCCATTCGTGAAAACATTTGTGTAATAACAAATTATGGCTTTGTGCACAGACCGACTAGTTTCCACTCATCGGATTAGATCGGAGAACAGCATGTTATCGTTGAAATTAAGTTTCGAAGTGTAAGAAAAAATCTATTCCTTAATTTTAATGATACCATGCCGTTCTCTGACTCAATCTGATTAGTGGAGACTGGTCGGTCTGTACGCAAAAGCCACACAATTTGTACATCGCACAAATGTTTTCGCGATACCGACGGTTCTAGGAGCAAAAGGTGCAGAAAGTGCATGAATCCCACCAGAATCCTGCTTGGCTCTCGCGAGCAATCCAGTAGGACAAATAGGATCGTGTGCCGTTGGCTTAAGTAGACTCCCCGCGCAAATGACACGCGAACCTTTTGTACCATTGGCGCAGTAGGAAACGAAGACGAAACGAGCGGTCGGGTGAGTCAACTTTGATAGTTTGATGATAAGCATGTGCGGGCAACGGAATTATATATAGCCGGGGCCGGGCTGGAGGTGACGTCGACGCGCGTCAAAGGGTTAACGGATAATGGCGCGCTGAATGCGCGGGTGTCATTGGCCGAGTTCGCCGAGTTGTCTCGCTTCGCGGAAGTCAAATTACGTGGCGGAGCCCACGGACGGATATAGACGGCACAGATCCGCGCGCGTACACGTCAAAGTGACGACGCGCTCGGAAGCGCGCGGGAATTATTTAGGAAGCCGCCGACTTCGTAATCGTTCCATCCACGTCAGGCTTTCGCCCTCCACCTTCCCCTCCCCCTCCCCCTCCCCACCCACGCTCCCTCTCGCCCTCCCGCCTCTCGATTCGCCTCTCGCGTTTACATCGTTTCGATCCCCTTAACGTTCGGGTTTCCGGGTGAAGTGGCGGTGACGGCGGTGGCGACGGCGAAGACGACGACGACGACGACGACCAAGAAGGCGACGGAGGGGTGCGAGCGGGAGCACAGAGTGGTCGGATTTCAGACCTCGGCGGAGGGCAGGAGGGCGCGTACGGGGAAGAGGCGGGGGGGAGGGGGGGAATGCGACGGGAAGAAGCGACTGCGGCGGTGGGCGGAAGAGCGAGGGGGCGGCTTGTGCTGGTTGAACAGCGCGTGCCGCTTCAGCGCCAGATGGCCCCGAAAGGACGAGCGAGCGAGACGACGGGGGAGATAAGACCGAGAGAGAAAAGGAGGGAGGGGGAGGAGATAGAGAGAAATAGAAAGAGTGCGAGGGAAAGGGGAGAGACGTGAGGGACTCCTCTCGTCTCTGGCGTTTAGCTCGAGGCTGCTGGTTGCGTAAGACGAAAAGAATGGCAAGGAGCCGGGGCATCGGGGACACGGAGCTCTCGGGGCCTAGAACGAACGCCGGGGTCGTTCTCCTTCTTTCTTTTTTCTCCTCTCTCTCTCTCTCTC
>NW_011963265.1:0-3249 GCF_000949405.1 Vollenhovia emeryi
TTTTGATTTGTCTAATACTTTTTGAGACATTCAAGACAAAATTTA
The DNA here is from genome assembly GCF_000949405.1 of Vollenhovia emeryi. Taxonomy (NCBI): domain Eukaryota; kingdom Metazoa; phylum Arthropoda; class Insecta; order Hymenoptera; family Formicidae; genus Vollenhovia; species Vollenhovia emeryi. The sequence continues at coordinate 46 of NW_011963265.1, forward strand.
TAACTTTTTACATGTTTAGCTTATAATATCTCGATAACTGTTTGTCGGAGGGAAAAGTAGAACAGGACTTTTTTACTTGATTTAGTCTCAGGAATATGCTGTTGCAATGGTGTTTCAATTATTGAAAATTTTTGTGTATGTAAATTTTGTGTTACAATACATAAACCATTGCAATAGCATATTCCTGAGATTAAATCAAGTAAAAAAGTCCTGTACTACTTTTCCCTCCGACAAACAGTTATCGAAATATTATAAGCTAAACATGTAAAAAGTTATAACTTTTCTCTTGAATATCTCAAAAAGTAGTAGGCAAATCAAAAAATGTTTCAGACAAAAGTTGTTCATATTATTTAGTAGAATAAGATAGTATAATAAACAATAGGGAGTTCCATTTAAAAAAATGACAGCGACCTCCATATAACCATAAAAAATTTATTTTTTCGAAAATTTATTTTTTCATTGTATAGCCCTTTTAAAACCGTATAACTTTTGCCTGAAACATTTTTCTCTAAAATGTTCTATTTCCGAAATAAAGGGGCTGTACGGGTGGTCTGAATCACCCTGTATATGTATGTACATATAAAATTTAAATAATAAAATTTAATTAAATCAAATGAAATAAAAACAGTCTATGAACTATGATTGCTTCGTCAATCTGTTATGTATTAAAATTGACGAAATTTTATTATTAGTATCCTACAATGTTGATAATATGGGAAAGGTGGAAGTATCGAGACAAATTAGAATCAAACTCACAGTATAATATGTGAAACGTCTACAGTCTTATCTCTTTGTTAACTCTCTCCTAACTAATTCTCTTCTTGCGTAAGCGCTCGGACTCGCTTCTTCCTTCTTCCCTCGGACTTCCTTCTTCCCCTCTACTGCCTTCTGTTGTCCGTGATCGCAGCGCACCGAGATTGTTGACCGGATCGTTCGAATCGATTTCCCACATGCGGCCCTTCTATGCATCATCCCACTCGAATGATGATTCCGAATTCCTCCAACGTTTGAGATATTCAATGCAAGTGGTCGTGTGCCTGGGGCCCTCGTGCGTTCCTTCTCGACCCACAATGTATGTACCGTTGCCTTTAACTCCTCCAATTCGGTAAGGTCCCAAATATTTAGGTTTTAATTTCAGCAGTGGCCCATGTTGAGTTCGTTTCACTGTTACTAAATCTCCTACCCGGTATTGGGTGACAGAACGACGTCGTTTATCAAAGTGTTTCTGGTTCACCTCTTGTAGCTTAAGAATTTGCTCTCGTGCCTCTTCACGCATATCCACCCTCTCAACTTTATAATTAAATTGCTCAGAAAACATTATCGTGACTTTTAATCTAAAACGTATTTTTCCTCAATATGCATCTACATAGTCCATTACAAGTTTGTAATATTTTGTTTCTAATATCTTTACTTATTTGTGTAATTTTAGGTACAATTTTTTTGTTTCTTATACAGGGTGTCGGATTCGATTTGGACGACTCCAAAGATTATAGTAGATTGGGTCAAGCTGAGAAGAAAAGTTATATACCATTTTACAAAATCCGTAATTATTATCGCGTAATTAAGAAAAACGTCTGAACCAATAAGTGCACGGAGGAGCTGAGGGCCGGACTCGGCAGACATGCAAAATGGTGTATTATTCTCCTACCACCAAAAAAACTTTGTCGGCGCGGTGTCATATGTCGCGCATTCGCTCGCTGCGTGCCGTTCGCCCGCTCACCGCTCCCCGCTCGCCGCCGTCTCTCATCGATCGATGCGTGACTGCACCTCTCGCTATCGGATCTTGAGAGATGTCAACGAATACACCATTACCGGTCATCGCCATATTCAAGAGGTATGCCTCTACCTATGTGTATTGAAATTTTTTGCTTCGACAAGTGTGTACATTTCTTCATTACATTGTGTACCATCACTTCTGAAACACCCTGTATAATGAAAAAGAGGGGCCTCTACCTATGTTTATTAGGACTTTTTGCTTATACTGATGTATACATTTCACCATTACATTTTGAAGCATCACTTTTGAAACACCCAGTATAATGAAAAAGTTTTCATGTACGGATTCCATGAAATTTCAAACATCTATAACTCAAAAACTAATTAACCGAATATTAATCAATTATACAGGGTGTCGGATTCGATTTGGACCACTCCAAAGATTATAGTACATTGGGTCAAACTGAGAAGAAAAGTTATATAACATTTTACAAAATCCGTAATTATTATCGCGTAATTAAGAAAAATGTCTGAGCCAATAAGTGCACGGAGGAGCGGAAGGCCGGACTCGGCAGACATGCAAAATGGTGTATCTGTTGACATCTCTCAAGATCCGATAGCGAGAGGTGGAGTCACGCATCGATCGATGAGAGACGTCGGCGAGCGGGGAGCGGTGAGCGGGCGAACAGCGCGCAGCGAGCGAACGCGCGATATACATATGACATCGCGTCGAAAGTTTTTCTGGTGGTAGGAGAATAATACACCATTTTGCATGTCTGCCGAGTCCGGTCTTCAGCTCCTCCGTGCACTTATTGGCTCAGGCGTTTTTCTTAATTACACGATAATAATTACGGATTTTGTAAAATGGTATATAACTTTTCTTCTCAGTTTGACCCAATCTACTATAATCTTTGGAGTGGTCCAAATCGAATCCGACACCTTGTATAGGGGTAGAAAAGACTGGAAAGAATAATAGGATTAGAAATAGCCCGATATCTCAAAATTTGCAAAAGTTAGAGCAACCACAGACATTTCTCAAAAAATTCAAGATTTGTTCAAAAAGAAACCCATTTACCGATCATCGCAAAAATCAATACCAACCTTTCTTTAGTGATTCTCGACATGTAAAAAAAAATAAGCCCGACATCTCAAAATTTACGGCAGTTATAGCAACCACGGACATTCAAATGCGTACATACACACACACACACACACACACACACACACACACACACATACAGACATTTTGTAAAAATATGATTTTTAGACGTTTTAAAACATTTTAAACATATTGCCAAAGAAAACTGGAAAAAAAATTTTTCACGGAAACAAAGCTTCGTCTATGAGGAAGCAAACAATTATGATAGATTGGGTCAAACTGTGAAGTAGAATCATGTGTTTTACAACTTTCGTAATAGTTAACGACTTTTTAATTATAAAAAATTTTAAAAGCATTTTTAATAAATATGCTTATAGAAATAAAATGTA
>NW_011963266.1:0-3249 GCF_000949405.1 Vollenhovia emeryi
CGACCATGGTGGAAGGGATAACATGGTGTGCTCAGTTCGGCTAAACCACGCCTACTTTTGCTTTGCGACGGCTATAGATTCCCAGGGCTATCAACCGTGAAAAGTAAAAAAAATTTAGCGTTGGTAAGTTGGGTATGCTGCATCTATCGTCCTTGTTTCACGCATTCGAGCGTCGTAGTTTCTCTTTCTATCTTTGGGCCTGTTCTTTATTACTGCACTACTGAACTAGTGCACTAGGCCTTTTGTACACGCGATCAAGGTTATGATCACTCCGTTTTCTATGTAGGCAAGAATTTCGGAAGATTTATTTTGCTTGTAAGAATTTCGGAAAAATCATTGAGATCAGTGATTGTACAAAATGGTGAATTCGTGCATAGTGAGTGGTTGCAATAGCAATTCAAATGGTTATAGCGGTGAGCGTATTAATTTTTTTTCTATTGCCGAAAAATCAAATTATACGCGAAGCTTGGCTGCGAAAAATCGGAGAAAATCGCATATCTAAAAATACAGGTAAGTTCATTCTCAATTATTATTTATTTTAATTATTCACAACGTGAACTGTCCTGCATTAAAAATAAATCCGCTTAAAAATAAATGCATCAAATAATTTGTACACATAAAGGCTGTAAGCTCAGTGAGAGATATTTGTACGCAAAGAAAAAGCAATTTATTCTGTTACGATGATAAATCAGAAAAATAAACATGGGATATAACATAGACCATCACATTAAAATTAATTGTTTTTTCTTTGCGCATAAATAACTGTCACTGAGCTTACACAGCCTTTACGTGTACATTACATGCATATAATGTAATACATCAAGAGAATACTCTTTTTATTATTTTTATATTAATGCAATATATGTATATTTTATTTTATTTTTACTAATAATTTTAATATTATATATGTATCAATATATTTTTATCATGTTAGTAATTTAATAACTAATGACACTTGTATTTATCATACTGGTGAAATCCTTTCACTTATTTCATTTTGATTATTAAAACACTATCATTGTTCATTTAATTTTTTTATTAAGCCCGCTGCAGACGACGCTATTTTTCCTGCTGGATTGCTCGCGATTTACTAAATTACTAGGAATCCTGAGTGCTGAGTGGTACAACGATGTTAATTTATTAGATTGCAAACACTCCAGCAGGAAAAATAGCACCGTCTGCAGCGGGCTTTAAATATTTGTTTTATCAGAGAGATCATCAAGGTTAGAAAGAGAAACTCTGATGCATTACAGAGTGCATGAAACAAGGATGGATTATAGCATACCAACTTTTCGACACTAAATATTTTATTTTTCACAGTTGGTAGACCTGGGAATCTATAGCCACAAAAGAGACGGAGAGCGCAGATATTTAGAGAGAGACACCGTCGAACTGAGCACACCATGTTATCCCTTCCACCATGCTCTCGACAGTCTCGACCACGGTCTTGTATACAGGTCCGGGGACTGCCTCTAATTTTCGATGGTGGGGGTAGGTCGCTTAGCGAGGAAATTCTCTTGGTGGCGAGGGACGCTGGAGGCCGGGAGGGATATCTGTCTGTCTTTGTCCCATGCACGGTAAACTCGACATATCCCCTCGGCCTCCAGCGTCCCTCGCCACCAAAAGAACTGAGACTGCAACGCTGTGGCCATTACAAGAACTACAAAATTTCTTCGCTAAGCGACCTACCCCCACCATATGAGTTACCAGACCTGTATGTAAGACCGTGGTCTCGACCCACACGTACGTTACGATGTACATGTGTGAGTGTGCGATCCGCTCGAATATTGTTCAGCGGATTGTTGAGCGCATGGAGAATGTATAAGGAGACCGAACTAGGTCTGGATCACGTCACCGAAAGTGGGCCGACATTTTTGCCATTCAGTGAATCAAAATTTTGCCACTTGTAGCGCTGGCGGCGCCTTACGCGATTAAGAATTCGCTCATGAGTTACCGATCTTGATCTCACTGGCTCGTAGATACAGCGTATAACCTTTGTTAAGCCCGCTGCAGACGATGTTATTTTTCCTGCTGGATTGCTTGCAATTTAGTAAATTACTAGGAATCCTGAATGCTGAGTGGTGCAATGATAGTAATTTACTAAATCGCAAGCAATCCAGCAGGAAAAATAGCATCGTCTGCAGCGGGCTTTATCTGGGGATCGATTTCTAAAACTTAGGAAAAATGCAAAAGTGAATGAATACTAGAATATTTCTAATTTCAACCTGTGAATTTGCTCACTTTTGTAATTTTCACAAGTTTCAGAGATACACAATCCATCTCCTCATCTTATATACGGACGTATCGAGCCTGCTCGAAACTTGTGAAATACGCAGTTTCAAGGAATTAATTTTTATTCTGGTAAGTACGAGTAACAATTTTTTATATTTCAGTAATCGTAGTTCGAAGAGCAAGAAACATGAAATTATTCGCGGTTTTACGAATATCGTATATAGTCTCGAAATTGATATAAAGCCCGCTGCAGACGATGCTATTTTTCCTGCTGGATTGCTTGCAATCTAATAAATTACTATTGTTGCACCATTCAGCACTCAGGATTCCTAGTAATTTAGTAAATCGCAAGCAATCCAGCAGGAAAAATAGCATCGTCTGCAGCGGGCTTAAAGCCCGCTGCAGACGATGCTATTTTTCCTGCTGGATTGCTTGCGATTTAGTAAATTACTATCATTGCACCACTCAGCATTCAGGATTCCTAGTAATTTACTAAATTGCAAGCAATCCAGCAGGAAAAATAGCATCGTCTGCAGCGGGCTTAACATCTCGTACTCTATCATTAATATAACCACGAAAGCTTCATGCATATGACAACCATGTGTCACGTACGAATGCGAATGGAGTTAGTTGATGACAGCGCTCCCAGTATTGCTTTTCAGAACGTCTGGCGGGCACAAACATCGGCCCATTCTGATTACGGGCAGTTCGGTCTCCTTATACATACTCCATGGTTGAGCGTATCAAAAACGGCGGATCGTCCGTGATTGGTCGACGAGTTGATACGCCCGATACGCGCGTATCGCGATACGCGCCATGGGACGGCACCCTAACCGAAATACCTCCTATCATGTGCGTATCATGCGCAAAACGGAACGCACCTTTGCATGGACTGCTTTTTTCTGCGCCAGCATGCGTTTTTAACCTAAAAATAATGTGTTTTGTTTGCATTTACATATGTATTCGAGTAATTATGCCATACTGTTGTTGTTAATATACAGGGTGTCTGATGCAAAA
>NW_011963267.1:0-3250 GCF_000949405.1 Vollenhovia emeryi
CGGATCTGATGTGTAAAATAATGTATGAAATACATCTTCATTTGTAGAAAAAATATTATGTGTTGCATAGTCGATAATGACGAATCTGCAGTTTAAGTAAAAAGAATGGTGGATCTAAAATGGCGGAAAACTTAATAAATAGACTTTGTAATATGGATGCTAACAAGTTCATTATGTGTTACGTGATAGATCAAAGATAGATAAGATCAAATTTAGTGTTGTGTCGTAGTTGTTTTAATCTTTTCTTGATATGCTTGTCAACAAGTTGCACAGGGAAACAGTTATTCCTTAGAATGGTCTTTACAATAGAAATATTTTCGTCATGAAAAAGGACACCGAGAATCTTAATCCTGTGTACGATTCTATTATTAAGTCTTTGACTTGACATTTTAGTTATTTACATATTTGTTTATAAATTTTTCTCTCCTTCTCGATGTTTTTGACCTAGAAGTTTTATCACACCTACAGTTTTGACAGTCATTCCCCGGCTTTCGTAGACAACGATACTTTATCTTTGTGTTCACCAATTTTAATATCACGACTCAACTTTTGGTTTTATCGCTTAATTGCGCACAGGCCTGACTGAATTGAAGGTAACTAACCGATCTTAAAGCTACTCAATCTGTTACTATTCATCTAGCGTGACAAGCCATATTTTTATTTAATATAATTTGTAAGTAATTAAGTGTAATTGATTAAGATGTAATATGACGATAGGATTTGTTCTCTTTCAGAAATTGTTTTGAAATCATTTTATCTACGCACACATAACACTATGGCAACTTTCAAAGTCATTAAACGTAATATCTGTCTTGCCTTAATAGAACACGGCAGACACTTTTCTACACCCGAAAGATATATCAGGGAAAATTACGATCTCTCTGAAAACGAGCTGAAGTATGTGCTGAATATGGTACGGAAGAATTTACTTCCTGAATTTCAAAAACGTTGGAATCAGGCTTATAGGAAGAAGGAACGATTCCTGCAAAAGAATGCCAGCTGGTTGAACAGTGAATATTCCGTAAATTTATATACATCCGATGAACCTTCTACATCTGAAAAGAAGGCAGGAAGACCATCCAAGGCTTTCAAAGAATCGGCCGAAGTAACACAAAAACAAAAAGCTAGAAAATTATTCCATGATTCAGGACTTGATCATATCTATCACTCTTATGTTCGAGGACTGCGTTCAATTGGTGAAGAAAAGGAATCAGAAATTATTCAAGAGTTACGATCTGCATCACCAGAGGTAAAAGAAATGGTGCACCAACAGCTAACAAAGGATCATACTCCTATAGTTTCGTTTACTAATGAGGAAGCTTTGTCTATGTTTATTGATTTAGATTTAACAAGAAATCAATATGTGCACCTCAGAAAATGCTTATTAGAAAAGGGATGTAGATTATTGCCATCTTACACACATATAGGTCAAGCGAAAGAGGACTGCTACCCGGATAAATCAAATATAAAAATAACCGATACAAGCGCGAGTGTAAATCTGCAGTCCCTTCTTAATCATACTGCCAATCGATTATTGATGATAAATTCGCTTCAGACAATGAATCCACAAAACTTAGTTTTATACAGTAAGTGGGGTTGTGACGGTTCATCCGGACAAAGTGAATATAAACAAATACTTTCCGGAGAGAGTGAGTTCATTTCTGATGCCAATTTGTTAATATCATCTTTGGTTCCAATAAGACTAATTAATGAGGACACAAATGATGTTATTTGGCAAAATTTGACCCCTTCTTCCGCTCGATTTTGTCGACCTATTTCTATAGAATTTGCGAAAGAGACACCAGAAAAAACGAACAATCTTATTAATGTAATTGAAGCACAGATACGTGTACTTGCACCCACCTCAGCTATAGTTGGAGAGAAAACAGTGACGATAAAACATGAATTGTTCTTAACAATGGTAGATGGAAAGGTGGTACAAGTATTAACAAATACACCGTCTGCCTCAACTTGCACTGTATGTTACGCCAAGCCATAAGAAATGAACGATTTGAATCGCATAATGCAAAAAGTTGCAAATGAAGAAACCTACAGATTTGGACTTTCCACGTTACATGCGTGGATTCGATTTATGGAATTGGTTTTACATTTATCGTACAACTTGTCCTTCAAAAAATGGTGTGCAACCACTGATTACACAAAAAAGAAAAAGAAACTAAAAAGCGATATATACAAGAACGGTTTCGAAATGAACTAGGTTTAATAATTGATAAACCACGCCAAGTTAGTGGAAATAGTAATGACGGCAATACTGCGCGTAGGTTTTTTGATAATGAAGCTTACACTGCTGACATTACAGGAATTGATGAAGAACTAATAAGACGATTTCATATTATATTGCAAGCTATGTCATCTGGAATACAAATAAATCCTCAAAAGTTTGGAGAATATGCTTATAGAACAGCAGAGTTGTACGTAACTAAATATGAATGGTATCATATGCCATCATCCGTACATAAGATATTAATTCATGGAGAGGATATAATTCGTTATAATGCCATTTTACCACTTGGACAGTTATCCGAAGATGCACAGGAATCGAGAAATAAGGACTACAAGAAGTTCAGATTACACCATGCTAGAAAATGTTCCAGATTTGCTACAAATGAAGATGTCTTTCATACATTACTTTACACATCAGATCCGTATATAACCAGTCTTAGAAGTAATTCTCGAAAAACTACCGTAGAATTAGACGAGGATGTATTACAGTTACTATTAAATTAAATGTAAATTAATTTCGTTCGAGCCCAACAACCACAATGCTCACATGTATCCGCATGTGAATCCACGCATGGAACGTGGAAAGTCCAAATCTGTAGGTTTCTTCATTTTTTAATTTCGACACTGTCTCTTCCGACAACGATTACTCTCTTGTTGCGAGCGTTTTTTATCTTTTTATCCTTTTATCTTTTGACTTTATATCTAAATTTGCGTAGCGAGTCTTTATGTTTTTATCTTTTTATCATTTGACTTTGTATCTAAATTATATTTTATACTCTATTTATTTTATTTATTTTATACTATTTTATACTATTTTATACTATTTATTTTATACTCTATTTATTTTATTTATTTTATACTATTTTATACTATTTATTTTATACTCTATTTTATTTATTTTATACTATTTATACTTTTTTATACTATTTATTTTATACTCTATTTATTTTATACACTGAAGATGGTCTAGAGAAAGGCCGAAACGTTTGTATTTTTATGTTTTAAA
>NW_011963268.1:0-3250 GCF_000949405.1 Vollenhovia emeryi
AAAATTTGTGCGGTGGTGACAGAGAACGCAGCTAATATAAAATCTGCAATTAATATCTTGAAATTAAGGCATATTTCTTGTTATGCTCACTCACTAAATCTCGTTGTGCAAAACGCTATTAACAATAACATTAAAGATCTAGTCGAAAATACCAAAGCTATCGTGCAATATTTTAAACAAAGTAGCTACGCTTTAGCAAAATTGCGTGAAATGCAAAATAACCTGAACAAAGCTAATTTAAAATTAAAGCAGGATGTGCCCACCCGGTGGAACTCCACTTTTGAGATGTTAGATCGTTTTTTTTTTTCAATAAAGAACCTATTATTTCTACTTTGGCATTATTAGGGCATAAGAATACTTTGCAGCCAGATGATTGGGATATAATGGAGCATTGTGTAAACATACTTCGGGTATTTAACGATATTGCGACAGAAATATCGTCAGAAAAAATGTTTCGTTATCAAAAACTTCTGTTCTCTCTAGAATAATGATTAGAAAAGTGAAAGCATGTTTAGAGAATAAAACGCTACCATCAGTGGTAAAAAATTTAAGCGAGGGATTAATAGAAGGTTTATCAAACCGATTTAGGGATAGGGAAGGAAATGATTTAGTTGCTCAATCGATTTTCCTAGATCCCAGATTTAAAAAACAGGGCTTCGGAGATGAAAACAAATTTCAGTCAACGTATCACAGTCTAGTAGCGAGAATTAAAATCCCCAGTCACGAATCTCTACAGTCTGTATCTGTATCCCAAACGACCCAATCTATTTTGGCAACATCGAAAACCACGGTCTGGGAAGAATTTGATGCTGCAATAAGCCAACTTCAAGGGTCGTACGATCCCTCTGCTGCAGCAATTGTGGAAATAGATAAATATTTGGCTGAAATCCACATTAGCAGGACAAGCGACCCTCTGATTTGGTGGGAATCGAGAAAAATGTTGTATCCCAATTTATATAAAATAATGCTCAAAAGGCTCTGTATTCCTGCAACTTCGGTCCCATGTGAAAGAATATTTTCCAAAGCAGGGCAAGTTTGTAATGAAAAACGTAGCAGGTTGACGACAAAAAAAATTAGCCAAATTTTATTGGTAAATAACAATTTGGATTTGTTATAATTTAAAAAAATAATATATAATTAATAATAAAGTAAATTATAGTTTTAAGTCTAATTGTAAGCCTAAGTATATTAAATATATATTAATATTAATCTTTACCCCCTCCTAATATTTAGTATAGTATATTAAGTAATTTCTAAATAAAAGAACATAATCTGAAGTTAAAACCTTTTCCTCACATAATTTCTTTAACAAACTCCGGAATTGTATGTTACATACTTGAGATAGGGTTACAGGTTTAATTAAATTATATTTTTAAAACTTTTTCTACCTGTGAGATTAAAATGTAACTGCACATAAATCATAATTCATATTTCCTGTATGATTTATTTAACATTTGTTTTTTTTGTTTAAAATAGCGAAGTAAACAAAATGTATACGTAAAGCCATAAACAGACTAAGATTCTTATAAAATATAAAGAACCGATGAACCATATATAAGAACTGGTTCATTTCAGAGAGCGAACCGGCTCTGAGCCGCTCACTGGAGTGAATCGTTTTGCCCATCTCTAGGTCGTAATATGGTGACGTTAATGGGATTTGTCAATTAGGAGGTCTGGTTCCACTTGTCATCGTGGGTTTTGAGAGTTTGACAGATCATAAAAATGAAGAAAGATTGTTAGTTCGTAGAAACGAAGATTGTTAGATCGTAAAAAGGAAAGATGGTTAGATCGTAAAAAGGGAAGATTGTTAGATCGTAAAAATGGGAGATTGTTAAATCGTAAAAATGAAGGGGTATAGTTTATCTTGCAGCTGTAACCTCTCATGGGTCGACAACCTCTTATTTCCTTACTGTCTTGGGGAATCATTCGTGGGAACGGTCGCAGTGCTATTTTTAGGAAAGAAAGAAATCGTGAAGTCCACTGGACGTAACATTATTATGCTCTCGTAATTTAAATGACCGAGCCTCTTATGCCATAGTTCTGCAGTCGGTTTCTTCGCCGCCAAATAGCTTCTTTCTTCTCGCGTCATGAGTTTGAATATACCTCCTTCGTTCGTCATTATTCCTAAATAGTGCCCGTCCCTGTCCTCGATTTTGCTTCCGTCTGGAGTGAAATGAACTGAGAGTCCCTTTTCGACCATTTTGCTTACAGATAATAAGTTCGCTGCGCTGTCCGGTACATGTAAGACTTCCTCCGCTTTTACTTTTTCGATGCCTGTATCTGTTAGGATGTTAATTTTGACGTTTCCTATAGATTTTGCTCGCATATCTTGGCTATTGGCAGTAGTAATCGCGGTGCTATCGCATGCTCTGGCTTCCTGTAGGTTGTCTTCCTTGGTAGTGATGTGCGTTGATGCGCATTAGTCCACGTACCATGCTTCCGATGGATAGCCGTTTGTCGATAATAATGCTAAGAAGGTTCTATCCTTAATCTCTTTATTCTTTGTAGATTCCTTCTTCGCTGATTCACTCTTTTCGGGTTTCTCTGGGCATTTGTTAGCAAAATGTCCTTCAGCGTTGCATCTGTAACATTTTAATGACTTTTTCTTAAACCTTGATTTCTTTGTGTAAAACGCGGTTTCTGAGCTCATTCCTTTAGTGGTTTTCGACTTGACTTCCTGGAGTAACTTCGTTTTGATAGCATCCGAGGTTATTGGCGTCCCTGAGCTCTCCAATCCCATTATCATGGGCTTGTATTCTTCCGGTAAGCCGGCCAGAAGTAAGGTTCCGATCCATTCGTCCGGTACGTTTAGTCCTACACCATTCAGTATGTGTGCCGTACTAACGATTATGTTCACATATTCTTCGACGGATTTGCACTTATCCAATCGTGTCGTGACCAATGTTTTCAGCAAACTGACTCTTCGTGTCAATCCCGAGTCTTCAAAAGCTTTTTGTAGCTTCTCCCAGGCTTCCTTTGCTTTGCTCGTTCCTTGAATATGAATTTAGTTAATAGGATCTACCGCTAGTAAAATTCGAGACCTTGCCTTTGAGTCCTTTCTGGCATCCTTAGTGTACTCTTTCTTTCCTTGCACGCATCCCCACAAATCTTCGTAATCCAGGTACGCTTCCATTGCGATTTTCCAGGTTGGATAGTTTTCACGTCCTTTCAGCCTGTCCACTGGAAATCCTGGTAAACCTAGTTGATTCGCCATGATGCTGCCTCGTGTGCACTCCTTCCCTCCTTTTGC
>NW_011963269.1:0-3251 GCF_000949405.1 Vollenhovia emeryi
TTCTACGAACAAACCACGGGAGCAGCAATGGGATCCCCGATATCACCCATCATCGCAAACATCTTTATGGAACACTTCAAGAATGAAATCCTGAAGAAGGCCCCACAAAAACCCTCCACATGGTTCCGATACGTGGACGACACCTTCGTCATCTGGAACCACGGAAGGGAAACTCTACCTCAATTCCTCACTTTCATTAACTCCCAACACCCCAACATCCAATTCACAATGGAGACCGAACAGAATTCCCAAATCCCCTTCCTGGATGTCCTGGTCCGAAGGAACGAAGACGGCACCCTAAGCCACAACGTCTACCGCAAACCAACACACACGGACCGATACCTCCACGCAAACTCCCACCACCACCCCGCCCAAAAGAATTCGATAATCAGCTCTCTAGTCCACAGAGCACTCTCCATCTCGGAACCAGCCGCCCTGAACGGAGAGCTAAACCACCTTCACCGAACCCTGACCAGGAACGGATACAGCAGCAGTAACATCAACCGTACAATCAAGAAGCTGACCAACAAGGAACCCGGCCAGAACAACACCACGACACCAGAGACAGAGAAAGGGAAGATTAAGGCAGTAGTACTCCCATACGTCAGAGGGACCACGGACCGCATCAGCAAAATCCTGAGCAAACACAACATCAAAGCGATTTTCAAACCTTTCAACAAGCTCTCACAAATGCTCCCCAATCCCAAGGACCGGAGACCCCCTTTGACAGCTCCAGGGGTTTACAAGATCCCATGCTCCTGCGGCAAAGTGTACATAGGAGAAACCGGGAGGAAGATTAGTACACGAATCAAAGAACACCAGCGATGTGCCAAATACGGCCACTTCTCACAATCAGCTCTAGCCGAACACAAGATTGAGACCGGACACGCATCCAGTTCGACAAAGCCACCATGCTGGCCCCGTCCCAAAGCTATTTCGCACGAAAACACCGCGAAGGCATAGAAATCTTGAAACACCCTGACAATCTGAATCGCGACAAAGGCTATCAGGTGAGCCCGATATGGCACACCGCCCTCCCGGTTTTTTAAAAAACCGTCAGCCGGGATTGGCTGACTCCCCTCCCTCTGACTCCCCTTCCCCGTCATTGTGTAAAAAATATGCAATATAATACACATAATATTGCATATTTTTTCTATGTTATATTCTCTGTATACTATATTTACTCTGTAGTATACAGAGTATATCAAAAAAAATATATGAATTGTTGTTTCAATTTCTTTTATAGTTTATGAAAACTTTTCTTACTATGGTTTAGTAAAACACCAGTGGGTGCTATCTTTTTTGGACCATCTTTTTTTGGGAAACAGAGTCCGTACTGGTATGTTTTATAAAATAAACCAGCGGGTGCTGGGACTGTTCCTTTTTGAAGATGGAGTCCGCACTGGCTATGCCGGTGGGTGCTGGGACTATCTTTTTTGGGGAACAGAGTCCGCGCTGGTATGTTTTATAAAATAAACCAGCGGGTGCTGGGACTCTTTTTTTGGGAACAGAGTCTGTGCTGCATTTACTAAACCATAGTGCATACAAGAAAAGTTTATATGTATACGTATTATATCAAGATTCTTTTTCTTTTTGTGTGTGTTTGTATACTTTCTCTGCATTATTTGAAAAAAGAAGTTAAAACAAGTCAAACATCTTATCTCTATTCACGTATGTCGCGTGTGAAAATGATACATAAAAGCATATATTTTTCCAGAGTACGTTCTGGCTACGTGCTCTAGAGATACATGTTGACTCAAACGATTGCGTGAAAAATTAAGTAGATTTAAATTGATGAAATACAGGTAATGCGATATATATTATCCCTGCGTCCCAATTTGCTTTTCTACAGAGGCCAGAAGCAATCTGAGGTCACAGATTTATGTATCGTAAAATATTGAGAAATGAAGTGAATGTAGAAATTTCTATATACCTGTCATTTAGGTAAAGGGGTACTGATACATTGTATATATGCAATTTCGGTAAATTTATCAAACGGAACGAAAAGAGAGAAGTAACTAAAAAATTTTTTTGTTGTGTCAAGACCATTTTATAATGACACATCCTTTAAAAAAACGACGAAATTTTGTCTCACAGTTGAAAAGCGAGGGAAATATAAATTTCTGTACACCTATATTCTTAAGTTCTCTTCTTCAGAAATGTTGTGTTTTGTCAGGCATTTTGGATTAATGCTTGGTGATTTAGTTCCTGAGGATGTTGAAAGTTGGCATCTTTATTTAAAACTAAAATCTATTGTAGACATAGTTTCGACACCTTGTGTAAACCTTCGATCACTTAGTTACTTGAGTATTCTTATTTCAGAATATCACGAAAGGTACCTTACTGTCTTTCCCAATGTTACACTCAAACCTAAGCATCATTATATGCTTCATTATCCTCAAGTCATGCGTCGAGTTGGTCCCTTATGGCCTATCTGTTGTCTTCGATGGGAAGCCAAACACCTCTTAAACAAGCAGCTCATGCTACAAATTCTCGCAGAAACTTGCCTTTGACTTTAGCGATTAAACATCAGCTGAATTTGTGTGCCAGATTTATATCTCAAAAGCCTCTAGGTGAGAAATATTGTTTTGGAGTTAAAGAAGAAGTTAGTATTAGAGATAGTAAAAATTATCAATCATTTCGTGATATTCTGCCTTATCTATCTAAGGATTTAGATGAAATCATAAATGTATTCTCATGGATCAGAATTGCAGGTACTATTTATAAGAAAGAAATGTGTGTAGCTGTAACGTTCCACAAAGACACTGGTTATCCTGTATTTGGTCGAATAAACTTGATCACGTATTGCAAAAAATCTAATGCTGTATATTTTCTTTTATGTATGTTTGAAACCGTGGATTTTGTGGAACATCTTTGTAGTTATGAAGTGATCGAAGGTTTACTTAAGGAAGCGAGAAGTCCTTCTAGTTTTAGAACATTCCGTCATGCGTTTGTGTAAAAAATATGCAATATAATACGCATAATATTGCATATTTTTTCTATGTTACATTCTCTGTATACTATATTTACTCTGTAGTATACAGAGTATATCAAAAGAAAATATATGAATTTTTGTTTCAATTTCTTTTATAGATTATGAAAACTTTTCTTATTATGGTTTAGTAAAACACCAGTGGGTGCTATCTTTAAAAAAAACGACCAAATTTTGTCTCATGGTTGAGAAGCGAGGGAAATCTATACACCTATATTCTAAAGTGTACAAAGTATTATATTATATGTACATATATATA
>NW_011963270.1:0-3251 GCF_000949405.1 Vollenhovia emeryi
CAGGAGGGGCACACGGCGGGGGAGTGCCGGGGGAGGGTCCCTAATTGTCCGCTTTGTTCGGACCTGGGGTCCCCTCCCGGCACACCCTGGGGGAGAGAGGGTGCAGAGGGGCACCCGGCGGGAGCGATGGGGGGTGAGGGGCGACCCAACATACCCCCCGGCAGACCCCCTTGGAGGGGGTCTGCATCCGGGGGTGAGGGGACGAACATGTCGTCCTCCCCTCCCCCAATAGCGGGCAAGGTTAGCCCGCTGGGGGAGGAGGGCTCGGGGGAGTTGGTTGAGTGCGTGTCTTGCACTCCCGCCCCCTGTCGTCCCTCTCCCCCCCACACCTGCCACCGGGGTGTAAACCGGTGGCGAGGTGGCGGACCCCCCCGGATGATGGCGGGGATGCGTAAAGCACCCCCATGTTCCGGCGTCCGGGGGGACCTCTGTGGGTTGGAGGGAGGAGTGTGGGGACACTCCTCCTTCATGTCACAACCCACAGGGAAGGTTGGGATGCAGGCGCGGTCCCTGCATCCCATCAAGAGAAGGGGGCCCCTATCGTTCATCTCTCTGTGAGATGAGATCTCACAGAGAGATGAGCGATAGGGGCCCACCCCCCTCTCTCGGGAGGGGGGGGAAGCGCTGAGGCCCGCCAAATAACAACGGCGGGCCCGTGCGGGGGGCGGTATCAGAAGTAATGACTCTGACAATCCCTGGCCGCCCCCAATTATAAAGCACAGCGCAGACCGCCGTGTGGTTTTAGTGGGTAAGCCGTGCGCCCGGCACGCCGCCGGGCGCACTCCAATCGACATTAGGAGGGCAGTCCCACATAACCCGGGCCCCTTCCCCAAGGGGCCCGGGTACCCATAAAAGGTTTCCACACGAAAAAAAAGGATACAATGGTTGACAATGTAATAATATACGTACAAATAATCTACGAAGTTGTCTTGACATCATCCAGCCAACAGCTTCGTTCATAGCTCGTTTCCATTCATCATCATCTTCAATCAAACCTAAAGCTAGACATGCTGCTGAAAATGATTGACAAACTTCTCCATTTACAGTTCTTAAATTATCAAAACTCGTAGCTCCTTTTACAGTGAGTATTAATAGTCGTAAATGATATAATTCAGCTTGTGTTGGACTTTTTTTTTGACCCGGTGGAAATCCTCATGGACCGTCACCCGCCCCCCCTGGAGGAGGGACGGGTGGTGTGTGGGACTCGTCTCCCTGGCACTTGGGCAATTGACAACCCAAGGCCAGTGTGCAATAGAGACGCCTACCGCACTAGAACCACCGGTGGACTTCTCTGCGCTTTCTGGGGCCATCCGGGAACAACAACGCATTGACCTCCGGGTGGCCCCGCGCCGCGCGTGACTTCGCGCTCTTTCTTCTCTGCCAGATTTCCGGCCTGGCCCTTAAAAGGGCCTTCTCCTACATTCGCGGCGAGGGTGCCACCGACCCCTAGTTGCTGGTGGGGGCGGGTGGGCCGTGGTTCTCCAGCCCACGCCCACCCACCAGGGGTCCCGAAGGACTTCCTGGTAAAAGCTCCTTTTAGTCGCCTCTTACGACAGGCAGGAGATACCCCAGACCTATTCTTGAGGCGGGCCCTGGACGCCTTGAAAAAAAAACCCAAAAATCCTCACATTCGCCTCTTGTAAGCTTCTGAGCCGGGTACCTTCAAGAGGCAGGCTGGCTTCTTCTCCTCTCCCCCCCTCTTCCACGGGATAAGCGTCCCGGGTGAGAGGGGGCGGGGGGGGAAAGGTTAACCTTAAATGGTCCGCCTCCCCCCCAGGTTTGTCTCGTATCATCATCACCTCCGCCCTCCTTGAAGGTAGGGCCCTCTCAAGTGGGCTGCTCGGCCACGCCGTCCACGCGCGCCTCTTCTCGCCCCCCTATTTCCATTCTCTGCGAACCCAGAGGGGGAATCGCCTCCCCCCTCCTTATTCGCTCTGCCTCCTCCTTCTGTGACATTACGCGTTCACAGAAGGAGGAGAACGCCTCCCAGGCCCCCTCTCCGCCGATGATGGCATCTACCACCGCTCGTAGGGAGAGGTCGCCCCCTATTACGTCTGTGAGGACCCGGCGCTCGTTCGCCCACCCCGGACAAAATTCCAGGGTGTGCTGCGCCGAGTCCTCCTCCTCCTCGCAGTGGTGGCATTGCGCGGTCCTCTCGCGCCCGATTCTGTGCAGGTACCCACCGAAGCATCCATGCCCGGTGAGTACCTGCGTCGTCCTAAAGGACGCCCGCGTCCAGGAGCGGTCGAGTCACTCCTCTAGGCGAGGGAGGATGGCCTGGAGCGTGTGCTGGCCTGCGCGGCTGGGGTGCTCCAGCCAGGTCCGCCACTCCTCCCTCGCCTCCCTCTTTACTTGGAGGCTGAGGAGCCTCCTCACCCTCGGCGTGATTTTGGCTCCCCCCGCTTTGAGATCCGCGGCGCGCTCGTACATGCGCGTGTACGCCGTCGCTATGATCTCCACGGGGGGCATGCCGGTCAATAACGTGGCCGCCGCGTGGGAGACTGTACGGTACCCCCTAATTGCCCTTATGGCCATGAGGCGCTGGGTCTACCTGAGTATCGCAGTCGCCGCTCTGTTGCCACTCAGGGCAGATGACCAAACGGGGGCACCGTACAGGGCGATCGAGTTCACCACGTTGGCGTACAATCGCCTCGTTCTCCCACGCGGCCCACCCAGGTTGGGCATCAGCCGCGAGAGTGCATTCGCGGCACCGTCCAACCTGGGCGCCAGCCTCTTGAGGTGCTCCTCGAACCTCTATTGACCGTCTATGTGGAGGCCCAGATATTTTATCCGGGCCCCCACCCGGACGCGGACGTCCTCCACCACGATCTCCGCTGGTGGCGGTGGGCCCCGTGTGCCATCATGGAGAAAGACCGCCTCAGTCTTCCCCGCAGACACCCGGAGCCCTAGCGCTCCGATGGCACGGACCACACAAGCCACCGCTATATTGGCATTACTCACTGCCTCCTCCCAGTTCTCCCCACCGGCCAGCAACAACGTGTCATCCGCGTAACACACAGTTGTGCTGCCGGTGGGGAGGCCAGCTCGCAGCACTCTATCGTATGCGACGGCCCAAGGACCGACCCCTGCGGGACGCCGCAGGCAGCACTCCAACTCCTCTCCTCTCCCTGCCTGTCCGTGCAGGTAATAGTCCTGTCTTTTAGGTAGTCCCCTATTACCCTTCTCAGGTAACAGGGGACCCCCATCTCTACAAGGGCTCTCCTTATTTGGTCGTGGGGGAGGGAGTTGAA
>NW_011963271.1:0-3251 GCF_000949405.1 Vollenhovia emeryi
TTTTCCGTCGCGTCTTCTTTCCAAGAACAGGGCTTGCGACACGACGTGGCCTTTTTCCCGTACTTACGGTGAATGAAGCAGTAGCCTACCTTAGTATCGGGCTTATCTGCCTCATCACCACGCTTATCATTACGCTTGCGGGAGGAAGACCTATCTCGGCGCAACTTTGCGACCGAGGTGCTCAGGGATTGGATCTGCTTGGTAAGCTTGTCGATCCGCTCGTCAGTGCTCAAGGGAGCTTTAGAACGAGCACTTCGGGATTCTTTCTTAGGCGCGACGACGGCGACAGCGGAACTAGGTCCGTTAATATCCGCGAGCTTGTCCGCGATCTCTGCCAATTTTTGCAGATCAGGTTCATTAGTAGCAACGAGAATCGTCTTATGCGTCTCAGGCAACAGCTCAATAAAGAGAGATCTTAATACGGCGGAACTGCATTGACCACCGTTGAGCTGGTTCATCTGACTTAACAAATGAGAGGGTCTCCGGTCCCCCAGAACCTGTCCTTTAAGCAATTGCCGTAAGCGGGCCTCCGGTGAGACCGCAAACGTCGCAAGAATCCTATCCCTGAGCACTTTATACAAATCAGCGGGCGGCGGGTCCGCCGTGATTAGATCCCGGACATGAGAAATGACCTCTGGATCGAGGCCAGCGATTAGGTAATCGACTTTAGTACTACTGACAGTAATGTTCGCGTTTCGGAACGACGCTTCGACTCGCAAAAACCAGTCCTCCGGTGCCTGTCGCCAGAAGGGCGGAATCTTCGGCACCCGGTACGATTCTACGCGCGCGTCTTCCTCCGTCATATTTAAACCACGGGGCGCGAATCGATATTCGAAAATAAACGAAACAAAAGAAATGAAACTGAGGAGAAATACCAATACGAGACAAAGCATGTGCCTCACGTGCTCGAAGTTCTTGAAGAGGCGTCGTCCCTCGAAGGAGGTGATGCTCGAACCCGAGATGTCGGCGAAAGGAGGTTAGAGGCGCTGACCCGCGTTCCGTCGGACGTCGGTCTCGCCGGCTGCGCTGCCTAGATGTACCTCATACGCCCTGCGACTGTGTGCCCGTACTCAGGCTGAGTGTGAAACACATCCCGTAACTCTGGTCCGGTGTAGACCCGCGCGCTAACGGTATGGTCCCGTGCGCTGCGGTATGGTCCCGTGTGCTGCACGGTGTGCTGTACGCCACAGTATGGCAGAGAGCCACCTTTAGTCCCGGTATAGTCCCGTTGGCACGCCAATTCCCGTTTATAGATTCCGGGAACGACGGGAGAATTAACCGGTATGGACCCGTTGGCCGGTCACGTGCGTCGAAATGGCTGCGCAGCGCGCGTCCGCAGGGATGCTTGCGTAAGCGCGAAGATGTCCGCCGGGATGGCTACGCGGAAAGCGCGCCCGCCGGGATGACTGCGCCCGGGCGAAATAGTCCGCCGGGATGACTGCGCGGGATGCGCGTCCGCCGGGATAACTACGCCAGAACCAAGTAGTCCGCCGGGGTGACTGCGCGGGATGCGCGCCCACCGGGATGACTACGCCGGCACGAAGTAGTCCGCCGATATGACTGCGCGGAATGCGCGTCCACCGGGATGACTACGCCGGCACAAGTAGTGCACTGACCTGGGTGCGCCCTTAACCTGGCTCGGCCGCGTCGTCCTGGCTCGGCCGCGTCGTCGGAGATGCCTCTGGGCGGGATCCCGCCGACTTGAGTCCGTGCGCGGGGAACGGCCGGCCTTGCGCTGCCCAAAATGGCCTCCCTCGGGCGGTAGTAGACTCGCCCGAAGTTTCTGAAGGGCCCGAAGAATGGACTTGCCCAGGCGTCGGTGATGCCACTATTTCGGGCAGTCTGAGGATCCTCAGGGCCGATAGGGCGTGGATGAGGTCCTCTTCGTGCTGCAGGTCAATCCCAGAAAGCGGGGGAAAGGACCTGAGCCTCGCCGTTGATCTTTCTTCCGCCGATGCGAACGTGAAATGCGCGGATGCGCATCACGTCGGGGTCACCAATTGTGGGGCCTAGTCGATGTATTTACAGCCCGGCTGAAGTGCCCACAATACTTCCTTGCCGATAGCTGGTTGCGAAGGCGGGAATAATCCACTCACAATTACTGGAGATATATATGAACTTTATTAAGATCTTGGTACACGGTAAGGTGATCGGTCTTGACCGTGACACAGGCGAGTTACGACTAACATATTCTGTTCCCGCTCGGACAGCGCCACCGACGACCATAGACTGTGTCGTCGTATAGATGGGCAACTACAAGTCGCCACAAGTAAAGAAGAAGTTGGAGGGCAGACCTCTGATCTTGCATCCTTAGCGCGAGCTGAATGATAGAGAGAGAAAACATTACAACGGCTAATCCAGAGAGTGCGAGTGAAACAGCTACAAAACATCGCGCTATTTCTCGTCGCTCTAATATCTACTCTCGCATAGTTCGCTCTGTCTTTTTTCTGTCAGAAACTTGCTGAGTCGCTTGAATAGAATTTATATTGTTCATAGCTTTTTTGTATAATAATAGATATGCTGACGCTTGGTGCATGCAGCTACATTTCTGAAAAGACAGCGCGACACGTAAGAGGAGCAAGCGAGACTTTTAGAATGTAGCTACGTTTCAGTATTCACTACTAAAAATCAGTACTAAAAATCTATAGTTTGTCATGTCTACTATAGATTTTTCAGTACTAACAGTGAATATCGGAATACAGTTAGACATCACATCTTGTAATATTTTGACCCTCTATAGCTAAGAATGCAAAGTTGACGGAGTTGTCCTCTGTAATGTTTTCCTTCGCTGCTCGTTTTGCTCAGTGGCTGAGTGTAAGATACGTGCCTCGTGTATATGCATGTAATAAAATGCATAAGCAAAATCAGTGCTATCTAAATAAACGCTTTTGACACTATTAGTATGCTAATACCATCAAAATAAATGCCCTGATTTTTATTATAATCAGTGCAGTCAGAAAATAGACGCTTTTAGCATTTATTTTACTATTTTCATCAGAATGCATTTCATCTTGTCACTACCGTTGGAATTGACGCATATGACATATTTTACATTTTGTCAGTACCGTCAGAAATAAGATGCATCTAGTATTTATTTTACTAGTACCATCACATAATTGACGCATCTGACATTTTTTCATCTTGTCACTACCGTCGGAATTGACGCATATGACATATTTTACATTTTGTCAGTACCGTCAGGAATTAGACGCATCTAGTATTTATTTTACTAGTACCATCACATAATTGAC
>NW_011963272.1:0-3253 GCF_000949405.1 Vollenhovia emeryi
CGATGAAGACTAGACTCTGGACATGGCAGTAGTTAGGAGACCTACATATTAAAATTCTAAAAAAAAACAATTTGAACTAGTAGTTTGTTAACACAGTGAAATAAATTAAATCATAAAAAATATTACATCATATTTATTTTCCTTTTCACAGTATACCTGAAAGCTCAATTTCGTTATTTTGCTACATTAGATTTTAGATTTTATTTAATTTTTTACTGAGTAGTTACCCTCTTGAAAACACGTTTTTATTTTTCTCACTATGACGCACCCTGTCAATCGAGTTGTAGCTTATATATGTTATAGGTACATAGATGACGAATGTACACAATTATTTAGAAAGTAGTGCGACAACTGTAAGATAAAAAAATTCTGAGTAAAAAATTAAAAAATTTTTTTTGGGGTAGTACATGGGAATGAATTGTAACATAAATAATATATGTTGTAGTACAAGGTAAGAGCTACATTTTGGTATTTTTTTCATAAAGATCGGTCCAGTAGTTTCCGAGATATTTAAATATTGTGATTTTCCGTTATTAGCTTTTATCGCCCGAACCGGTAGGAGTTAAGTATTGAAACGTGAGTTGAGTTACCCTCGTACCTATAGGTAACTCCCTCATGAATATTGTTAAAATCCGAGTAAAGGCCAATCTCCAGTATTTATCCTGCTAGGGCCTTTACTTCTATTAAATTTAATAGAACAGAAATTATTTTATTTCTTTAGCTGAGTATTTCGCACAATAATTTTTCAATAAAATTAGTGTTCTTAACACATAGTTGTCCATAGAAGAGAAAATAACTTTATCATAAAATAACAGACAAAATTTACTTAAATTTACATAAGATATATTGTGTTAGCACATTATTTTTCTCCGCGTGATGTCTGTAAGTAGAACAAGTTTTCGACTTGCCTGCAACATCCCTGAGATCTAAGCAGCTGCCCTCTTGTACCGTTCAGCGAACTAAAGTTGCAGTCGGTAATCCATCTCTCATGGTAAAAGGGCCGGCGCAGCAGCTAAGATTCACCCTGTATAACACATGCAATGTAGCTATTTTTAGCCAGTGCCATTCCAAGCCCAAGCAGCGATTCTGAATCGGGCTGCCGGCCACGGCTAGCGCGTAAGAAGAGTGGAGGAGGTACGCATACTAAGAAAGAGCCATGTATAAAGGGTGATTCAAAAGGTAAGGTCAACCGGCGAGGAGGCGGTTCAGGGCGATGATTAGAGTAGAAAAGTCCTATGCCATTTTTTTTATTTGTAACCGTTTCACAGTTACAACAGGTCAAACATTTAATTCACAATTCAGGAGATGTACTTGCTTACGATCATGAAAATAATAATAATATTAGTAATAGTAATAATAATTGACCTTCAGTACCCTTTATTGGAGCAGTTGCTCGAAATGTTCTCCTCTTGCACGCAAGCATGCCCGGACGCGTTCTCTAATAGCGTTGTGCACACTATCCAACAGTCCGTTTTGTTGTCTGATGTCTGCTGCAGCTGCGTCAATTCGTTGTAGTAGAACATCTCTGCATGTAATCTCTGTAGCGTACACCCTATCTTTCATATAGCCCCATAAAAAGATGTCTAGAGGTGTTAAATCAGGGGACCGTGCCGGCCACGCCACAGGACCTCTCCTCCCTATCCATCGACCCGGATAGTGTTCATCCAACCACCGACGCACAGGGAGTGCGAAATGTGCCGGCGCGCCATCCTGCTGATACCACATGTGCTGACGCGTATTGAGAGGTACATCTTCCAGCAATGTGTGCAGAGTGTCCTGAAGGAACTAGAGATACTGTGCGCCTCCTATTCTGTCTGGCAGCACGTATGGACCAACTAAACTGCCACCAACTATTCCAGCCCAGACATTGACATTAAATCGGCGCTGATATGAAGAGATTCGTGTAGCACGAGGATTCTGATCCGATCATACATGCAAATTATGTAGGTTCATAATGCCGTCTCGTGTGAAACCCGCCTCATCAGTCCATAAAACATGGTTTAGGAAGTCTGGATCGTCAACAGTTTTGTGTAGAAGCCATCGACAATACTCCCGACGGCATCCATGGTCTCTTGGTGTGAGCTCTTGCACAGGACGTACGTGGAAAGGATGTAGTCCTTGATCATGCAGTACACGCCACACTGATGATTGTGGCATACCTATGCGACGTGCAATTCGTCGAGTACTAATTGACGTGGTGTTTTCTTAGTATGCGTACATACATGTGGCACATGTACATGGCTTTTCTTAGGTTATACGTACCTCTTCCACTCGTCTTACGAGTGTGCCACGGCCCTTTTCTGGAATTACTGGATTTCCAAGTCAGGATGTAACACGTATTCACTACTGCACAATACATGTATACATTGCATATGCAGTACACATTGCAAACAGCCACTCTCTCTTTTTTCGCCTTGTCGAATAAAAGGAGAGAGAAATTATTTTCGCTTATAGTAACATATATAATAATATTTAGCACAAGCGTACAGAATAATTTCAGAATATTCCACAATATTGCTCAAATTATTCATTCAAGTCACGAAGGCGACTGAATTTGTATGCGTAAACGTTATAGTCACTTTTTGCTATGTCCAATACCATTACAGGTCTAAACATGTATTGACAATACATCCTTTTCGAGGATACATGTATTGTCATGTTATACTAGTACATTTTATTGATTCCCCTTAGGGTTACAAGGCGTTTTTGAAGGAACGTGCCCAAACCTCTAATAACACCTCTCTCTATATCCACTTCGCTATGTGGCGATCGAACGAAAAACCAACAACGTTTTTGTTTGGTTTTGAACCCGGGTCTTCGGATTACCAGACCAGCACACAATCCTCTGCGCCACGATCGCTACTATTGTCATGATATATATATCATATATACAGGGTGTCTGATGCAAAAGTAGCCACCTTGAAAACAGTGGTAGATTGGGTTAAACTAAGGAGAAATATCATGTACCGCGGTACAAAGTAACAATAGTTATCGAGGAATTAATTTACACGTTTGAGCGAATGAGGATACAGGAGACGGTAGGCCGGACTCGGAAGGCATTTAAGAAAATCGATCGATGAGCGGGAGGTGGAGCGACGCGCGAGATACTATGTTTATATTTCGGGTCGCCCGTTGCTCGCGCTCGCTACCGCGCTCGCCGCCCGCGCCGCGCTCCCCGCCGGGCCTAGGTTTTTTTCCACCACGGTGTGGAAAAATCTCGCGCGTCGCTCCACCTCCCGCTCATCGATCGATT
>NW_011963273.1:0-3253 GCF_000949405.1 Vollenhovia emeryi
ATTTTTATATCTTTCCTCCTATCTAAAGCATGTACCTTACAATATACGATTTCACATGGGTTTGCAACTTTCCACGTGAAGTTGCTCGTGTCTTTAGCACGGCGCGCTGCGCGCGCCCCACCCCCTTCCCCCATCGCCCCCGCCACACCCCCTCCTTCCCCCATCCCCCCTCCCCACCTTCACCCCCTTTCCACCTGCTTCCTCTATAATACACTATGGTAGAGTAGATGGGGTAGAGGAGGGGTGGGGCAGGGGGGCGATGGGGGATGGGGGTGGGGCGCGGAGGCAATGGGGGGAAGGGGGTGGGACGGGCGCAGCGCGCCGTGCTAAACACACGAGCAACTTCATGTGGAAAGTTGCAAACCCATGTGAAATCGTATATGTACTGTAAGATACATGCTTAGATAGGAGGAAAGATATAAAATTTAGAGACCATCATTTTTCTCGAAAACTATTACTTGTACATTTTGTATATGATTCGTAAAATTATGCTTTATTTAATCAACTTTGTATGCATATAACTTTTTAACGAACTACGAGCGACGGCTAAAACCTCTTCAAGGTCACTCAGGAGGGCGACCTTGACAACATATGTCAAGGTCAAGTTCATCGGGGCGGCCTCCCCTCTTCTGCATTTTTACCGACATTTTTGTTACATAATTAACAATGTAAAATATTATATTTCTTATAAATTTTTTATGTATTATGTAGTAGTAGGAACGTAATATTATTAGAATCATTGCAGTTACAATATTACGTTCTTTATATATATACATGTATATTACATATTTTTTGTTAATATTTTTCTTATTTTTCATATTTCAGTCAAATGAGTTAAGTGCAATAATTGCAAACGCAATAAGAGCCTCGAGACGAGGTGGAAGAGGAAGGGGACGAGGTGGAAGGGGAAGAGGAAGAGGACGAGGTGGAAGAGGTAGAGGACAAGGTGGAAGTGGAAGAGGACGAGGAAAACATATTATTATTCATAACATATTTAATAATTAATAGTATTTTATATTATTATGTTACATTTATAAAAATATACATTTATAATAATAAAAACAAATTATATTACATATATAATTATAGTCATTCCCTGTAATAAAAATCTTATACATGAGAGCGAGCAAGATAATAAGAACGAGTGAGACAAGATTAACAGCACGCGAAAGAAGGCTCGAGGATTGGTCGAGCGGGTCGAGCGAGTCGAGTCTTCCTTGCGACTTGCATGTTATTGTTCTCATCTCGCTCGCTCCTATTACTGTCTTGCTCGCTCTTGTTGCCATCTCGTTCGCTCCTATTGCTGTCTTGTTCGCTCCTATTGCTACCTTGTTCGCTCTTATGCCTTCTCGCTCGCTGGCATAACGAAAAATCAATAGTTCTTCTCTAATCGACCTTTCGTGCACATAACACGGAACAGAACCAAAATTGTGCACATCTGCGTTACCGCTTGCCCAAACGTGGACATTGGCTACGTAGTTCAATGTCCACGTTTCAATGTCCACAGAGGGCGTATCGCATTCGCGAATCACGAAAAACGGGGCCGTGACATCTCTCAGGCTTCTCTCTGTCGAAAGGCATTTAAGAAAATCGATCGATGAGCGAGAGGTAGAGCGACGCGCGAGATACACCGTAGTAGGAAAAACCTAGGCGCAGCGGGGAGCGCGGCGCGGGCGGCGAGTGCGGCAGCGAGCGCGAGCGACGGGCGACCCGAAACATAAACATAGTATCTCGCGCGTCGCTCCACCTCCCGCCCATCGATCGGTTTTCTTAAATGCCTGCCGAGTTCAGCCTACCGTATTCTGCATCCTCATTCGCTCAGACATGTAAATTAATTACTCAATAACTATTGTTACTTTTGTACCGCGGCACATGATATTTCTCCTTAGTTTAACTCAATCTACCACTATTTTCAAGTTGGCTACTTTTGCATCAGACACCCTGTATACTGTGTATATGTGTTATGTTGACGTTTATGCCCTTTAGACGCAAATTTTGTTGCTGTTTCACATCACCCCACGATTTGGCAAAAGTCCAAAAATCAACACCTTTGAATTTTTTCTCCATTTTTTTAAAATCAAAATATTCAAAATCCGCGATTACAGAAACGTAGAATAATTCACCCTCTACCGAATAGAGCTATTAACTGATCAAAAATTTAATTTCTTCACACTTTTGTGGGACTCCAAAGAAACGTGTTTCACATCACCCCACTTCACTTACTTTATTTTTCTTATTAATATTTTAACAAAAATATATAAGTAAATTTTCTATTTAGTCTGATTTCGATTTAGCATTAAAAAAAGTAACGAAGCAAGTAACGAATCGTTACTTTTTAAGTAACGATAACGGTAACGAGTTACTTTTGAGAATCAGTAACTAGTAACGGTAACTGGTTACTTTTTTGACTCAGTAACGAGTAACGGTAACTATACTGCGTTCACGGAGAGAACGACCACGCATTTCGTCCGGTTCGGTCAGACCACGCCTCTGTTTTGCCCCCTCCACACCGAACAGGCCCTGAGTAGCGCGCTCGATTTCCCTAGAGACACTATAATAATCAGAGATGAGACACCAAGCCGGTCCGCCATGTTTAGGCTCAATCCTACGAGGGAGAAAGGAATATACACTTTCTCACTCTATCGTATAGTTAGCTCTTTTCAGCTGCACTACTGCACTCGTGTAGCTGACAAAGACCACAAGGACCTAACCACAAAATCACGACAGATAAAGGATTACTTACTGAATGCAAAATGGGCGGATGTTCGTACCAATTTTGCAATAATTCCTCCAAAAAAGGATATGCAATGAGAATTTTTCCCAAAAATGCAGAACGTCGAGCTGTATGGGTACGAATTATGGGTCGTGACAACTGGATACCAACGGATCAATCTTATCTCTGCGAGGTATAAAACTATTTTTATGCAATAATTATTATTAAACTGTAAGATAAAAATTGTTTTTATCATAGGTACACTTTAGTTCGGAAATGTGAGAAAAACGAGCCGACCGGAAAAGAAAATTAAAACCAAATGCAGTGCCAACCATATTTGGATTTTTTATAAAAGACAAAATATAACAAAATGAAAATACTGAAGTAATGAGTAATGTTTAAAACTAAGATTGTCGGGTTAATATTGAAATAATAAAACTATCAAAAGCAAAATGAGATTAGAAGAGGTAATATGTAAAATAATTGTTTAGGTTATGCAAGATATTTCGCAGCTTAGTACATCAGCCGCAACTGTTTCAT
>NW_011963274.1:0-3253 GCF_000949405.1 Vollenhovia emeryi
GGGACCCCTGGTGGGTGGGCATGGGCTGGAGACCCACGACCCACCCGCCCCCACCAGCAACTAGGGGGCGCGGCGAGGGGCCGGTGGCACCCTCGCCGCTAATGTAGGAGAAGGCCCATTTAAGGGCCAGGCCAGAATTGGCAGACAAGAGCGCAAAGTCAAAACGCGCGGCGCAGGGCCACCCGGAGGTCAATGCGTTTGTTGTACCCGGATGGCCCCAGAAAGCGCAGAGAAGTCCACCCCCGGTGGTTTTAGTGCGGTAGGCGTCTCCATTGCACACTGGCCTTGGGTTGTCAATTGCCCAAGTGCCAGGGAGACGAGTCCCACACACCACCCGTTCCTCTCTCCAGGGGGGGCGGGTGACGGCCCATGAGGGTTTCCACCGGGTAAACAAAAAAAAAGGTACTAATAGAATGCTAGATATCAAATTATAAATAGAATTAATACAAAGAAATAACGAACCGGAGAACATAATGACGTCTCCTGTATATTGTTTTTTCTTGTAATAGAACTGAACAGTCTCTCCTTTTTCACCGTTTCGTCGTCGAAAATGACATCTTCGTCATTTACCATGCAATACATGCGTCTTCGTCGCACTTCAAAAGAAACGTTCTTTCATCCAAAACGATCTGAAAAGCACAATCACAGAATCCGTAAGTACTTTCAACGAAAGCAGGTCTAAGTATAACCGGAGATCTTGGCGACATTCGTACCGCGAGATGCACGAGATGCGAGCGCGGAAGCACGAAAACGTGGATTCGACCATATGACTTGTGAGTTCATGTGAGTGTATGCGAGACGCAGAAAATCGCGCGTTCCTTGCGCCTGCGCAATGGAAGCCTCACGTCCCTGACACTCGACGAAAAACCATCGAAAAACCACTCGATCATCGGTATCGTTATAGTTGTATCACGAGACACGGTAGTGTCTCGCGCCAAGTGTAAGCGTAGCTAGTACACGCGTGCGAGACCGACCGTGTAAGTTTACGCGAGTACACGAGTTGACGGGCACTCAGATTTTCGGATCTCAACAACGGCTGATCCGACGACATTGAGACTGCGCTTAATCGATAGCTTGGGTACGATTTGCATAATAAAAGTGTTTTTACTTTTCTCCTACGTGCCCCAGGAGTGGAGGTATTGCAATGCAAAGTCAGTTTTGTGAAATTTTGGATTAAGAAACATCTTTGTCGTCCTCGTCCTCGTCCTCGTCCCGGTCGTCGTCGTCATCGTCGTCGACCAGACCAGCATTTTCACTTGACTTTTCACTTGACCACGTTGCAATTGACCACGGTCCCGATTGACCACGTTGCAATTGACCACGGTTTCGATTAACCACGTTGCAATAGACCACGGTCCCGATTGACCGCGTTGCAATTGACCACGGTCCCGATTGGCCACGTTGCTATTGACCACGTTGCAATTGACCACGGTCCCGATTGGCCACGTTGCAATTGACCACTACATTGACTACAAAAGGTGTAATATCACGTAAAAAACTTACCTTTTTAAAAAAAGGTACAAAAAAGCACCAAGTATTAGCTCCAATTCAACCGAATATATTTTGTTACTCTATCTTTTTTGCAAAAGTATATTCTCTACAAAAGTAATGATATCAACAAATTGCGCCAAATATAACAACGGATATTTATATAAACTAGTTGCTTTAGCATTAGTTTTTGATTAAAAAATGTTATATTTCTTAAAAATCAAACTAAAGATTTTATTGGAAAAAATAATGGAGTTAATAATAAAACACCGATGAAAAGAATAGCAACTGTTTAGAAATTTAGAAACTCTGTATCTATTCAGGCGAATTAAGGCCTGTGTCCATGACGCTAGTACTTGGTCCAAGTTCTAGTTTTGAGAATTGCGTAGCCAATCAACTTACAGCTTTTGTGGGACAGCTACATTGATTGGCTACATATTTCGCGGAATTAGAACTTACCGATTTGAATAAGCTTTGGATATGTTGTAGAGCATAAAAAAGTATTAGACCCGTATTTTTTTTACCGGCTTATCTCGACGTTTAAGGGGTGAAACAGCCCCTCGAAAATAAGGGATTTTTCATTTTTTACGAATATCTTCGAAAATATAAGTTTTATGGAAAAATGTTTTAGACAAAAGTTTTATTGTTTTTTATAGTCCTCACAATGGCGTAATCACATTTTTCAACAATCTCAAATTTTTTAATTTACCCCCACCCCACCATTATTTTTGAAAAATTAAAAAAAATTTTTCAACGCAACAGTTTAAGAGCATCAAATGACAATTATATTCATGTATATTTTTATTATGATACGACGATTTGAGTTTTGGGAAAATCAGATTTATGAGGTATAGGCGTCGCGCTGTAGGTAGGTGTTGCGTTAAGTACTCCTTTTCAGTTGCGATGAAATATGTCGTATGACACATTATGCAGTAAAAAATACATTAAAGATGAGATATCACCGATATCTTTCGCAATATTGCACATTAGGTCAAAATCACATATGAAAATGAATCAACATCAGGTCAAAGTCACGTATGAAAATGAATCAACATCAGGCAAAGTCACGTATGAAAATGAATCAACATTAATCAATTTAAAACAGTATTGAAGTGAATTAAAAATGGAAAAATAGGTTTTCTACGTCATCTTGCACTATCATTCGCTCGTAGTGCGCTGAATGTAACCAATATATAAGCGTCTGTAATATCGGATAGCTGGCATATCATTTCGTAAAATGACAGTGGAAAGAACTGTTTATTGAATCTGACTATTGTATAGTACTATTGTGTGAATATGTAAGTACTTAATTTGTTGTTATTGCTTTTTATTCTTGTTATTCTTCGGCTTAATATTATTTTTAATGGGAGCGTCCCGTTTGGCCACGTTAATATTGACCACAGTCCCAATTGACCAAGTTAATATCGACCACGTTGTGTATGACCACGTTGATATTGACCACGTTGCAATTGACCACGGTCCCGATTGACCACGGTCCCGATTGACCACGGTCCCAATTGACCACGTTGCAATTGACCACGTTGCAATTGACCACGGTCCCGATTGACCACGTTGCAATTGACCACGGTCCCGATTGACCATGTTGCAATTGCCCACGGTCCCGATTGACCACGTTGCAATTGGCCACGGTCCCGATTGACCACGTTGCAAATTGCCAGACGGGAATATTATGCCCGTCGTATTTGGGGACGAGTTCGAGTGCTTCCCGCAGGTAGGATTTAGGGTAACCCGGGGCGAGCAACTC
>NW_011963275.1:0-3253 GCF_000949405.1 Vollenhovia emeryi
CGGCGCGGCACGACACGACGCGTCGCGGCGCGGCGCGGCTTCCCCCCGTTGCCGAAAGGTGCGGAAAAAAGGCCCCTTGGCGGTTTTTAATCGCTCGCGGAGGGGAGGAGAGCGCGGCGCGACGCTACGGCCGCGAGGCGAGGCGAGATGCGCCGCGCGGCGACGTGGCCGCGCGGCCGCGCGGCCGCGCTGCCGCGGACCGGCACGGCGTACCCGCGACCGCCCCGTATAACAAATCCGTTTTACACGGCGGGGTGGGTGCGGTCGTGTTTACAGGACGAGTCCGGGCGAACTAACCGGGCCTGTGATTGGCCGGCGCGCACCTGCAATGCGTCAGGCAGCCGCGCGGACTGTGCCGTGTCGCGCCGGCTACCGGGTCAAAGCCGGGCTTCCCTGCCTGCGAGAGAGGACCGCGGAGGAGACGCGTTTTTCGGCCTTCCGCCGATCGCGCTCTCCCTCTCGCGCCCCTCGGACGGCTCTGCCGATCTCCCTCTTTTTCCTGCGCCCCGGAATCGCCGATCCGTCCTTGCGTCGCGCTCGTTATCGACCACGCCGCGCGGCCGGGCCCTTGGAAAAATCGGCCGATCCACCTCCCTTATCGATCGTCGCCTTCTTTTTAATAGAATGAGAGGACCTTCTGGCATAGATATCCCTCGTTCTCAACGACGCGAGTTGTGCTCGAGACGAAGGGGAAGAGAGACTTTTCTCACCTTTTTCCCCAGCTCGCTTTTTCAGTCGCTCGCGCGAGTACAGATCCCTGCCTTCTCGAGGAATTTACAGGCGGGTGTGAAAATTTCTCGTACCCGGCCGTACCGTCCTCGTCATCGTGGTCGTCGTCGTCGTCACCCTTGTCCTCCGCACCCCTTTCGCCTTTCTCCTATTTTGCCTTTCCTCCCCCACCTCGAGCCCGCGGTGCCCGTTTCGCTCCTTCCTCCCCCTCTGCCGCCGCCACCGCCGCTTTGCCTATATACTATTTCCACTTTCCCGGTATGTGTGTCAGTGCGGCAATTTGACAGTGGTGTCAGATAACGTGTAATCGCGCGACGGATTGGAACGATTACATCCCGATCGAGTTGGATAAACGGCTGTTTATTGATAAAATGACGTTTTAACTTGATTACTTTCCGTTACAGCGCGGTTACAGACGCCAAGATAAGAGAAGAGCACGCTCCCTCTCTCTCTCTCTCTCTCTCTCTCTCTCTCTCTCTCTCTCTCTCTCTCTCTCTCTCTCTCGCTCGCTCGCTTGGTATATACGTAGGTTATATATATTTCCCAAAAGTTCTGCATTGCGTTCTCGTACGTCTACGTGGCGGGGAACGCGCTCGCCGATAAGGCACCTCCGCTCTGAGGAGATTATCGTCGTGCGATGTAACGCGCGACCTCGCGAGATTTGCGCCTCGGAAGACGCAAAGCAGGAAACGGCCAATTCGGCCTAGGGATTATTTTAGCGCGCCCGCGGTCGCCGACAAAGAAATGTCGCGCCGTAATTCGAGGCCGGAACCGCGTTATCGATATACCTTGCGGAATTATTACATATGCTTAGAGACCCATATAAGAGATCGTTGGTCAAATAAAAAAGTACGATTCTACTGCCGTTCTCTCTCACTCGCAGCAATTTGACCAACTCTCTTACGGCCAGTCTCTGATTACAGGCTCTTTACATATTAGGGCTGCTACTTTTCATCAACTTGCAAGTTGACTTGGAACTTTGGAATGTCCTACTACATATGGTTATTCGTGTTGTAGTCTTGACGAGGAATTCTCTCTCTCCCATCGTGAACAACAATACGCATTCGGGCGTCGCGCTTACCGCCCCGGTTACGATCTTTACGAAAGCGATTACGGAGGTGGCCTACGCAAGTCGTGTCGCGCGTTGCGGTGAATAATTGAGCGCGCCTCTGCGCGAAGCCGGCCGGCTGCGCGCGCGCGCGTTTCCATCTAGAAATCGGTAATCGCGGATACTTGGGCAGCTGCGACAAGGCAAGGAGGAGAGGAATGCGTCACGATCGCTGGAAGCCGCTCATTTCAGAAACTGTCGTCGCGTTCGTTCTCGAGAGAGAGAGAAATTACGGGCGACAGGTGCGAGAACACGCGACGACGCTATTATACGTTGAGGGCATTTCTATATTCAGGGAGAGAGAGAGAGAGAGAGAGAGGGGGGGGGGGACCGACACCTCTAGTTCCGATAAGAACGTTGCCGTAATTCCGATGTTGGACGCCGAATCCGGAATCCCGAGCCGGACAGCGCGGGTACGAGCGAGTAGGAGGCAACGGGCGGCGACCTGGCAATCCTGGCATTCTCTCGGGAGAGCAGGCGGATGAGCGCTCGCCGCGAGGGGGGGGGGAATACCCGAACTTTTCTTCTCTCGCGAGAGCGCGTAGCGCGCGGCGCATATCGATCGCGCGCGCGCTTCGGCCCAGGAACACGGCGACGCGACGGCCAGGAACACCTCGCCGCGCGCGTATGTGTCGCCCGATGAATTGTTAACCGCTCCGTCGTTGTGACCGTGACCGATATATCCCGGAGACGCGGCGCTCTGCCGGCGGACCGGGCGGACGCGCCCGGCAATCGCCTTGTCGATAAGACTAATTAGAGCGGCGTTGCGCGTAGCGCAGAATAGAATATATTTACTCCGCGCCGCCCGCCATTTCTGCGAAAAGAGGGCGAGGAAGCAGAAGCGACTACCGGCCGGAGGGGGGGAGGGGGAGGGGGCGACCGGCGACGCGCCGGTCGATGGTATTTTTTCCACGCGTTGACCGCGCGCCGCCCCGCGTATATGCATAATGCGCTAACTAGCGATGGAATATTACATTACGCGCGTATACGTGTGGGGTGTGTACGCTCACGTAAGCGAGGGAGCAGCGCTTCGCGGAAACGCTGCCGCGTCGCGGCAAAAATCGATGCGGCGGCGCTCGAGCCGAGCGCCGAGCCGATTCCTTTCGGCCGGCGGCGCGAAGCGGGCGCCCGCCGTCAAAGACTAACGTCATTAACGTAGTCACCCCGACCTCGGGGCCGGGGTTGGGCCCGAACGGATCTCTGGGAAAAAGTCTCGCCTCTCGCCGCCGTCGCCGCCGACGACGACGCGACGTGCCGCGTCGCGTCGCCGTGCGTCGAGCCTGCGCACGCTAGGACGCGCAATGCGACACGCGATAGAACGGGACGGCGAAACGGTACGACCGCGGTAATCTCGTTACGGGATGGAGGGGCAAGGAGAGAGGGGGGGGGGAGAGAGAGAGAGAGAGAGAGAGAGAG